>NC_048433.1:5832162-6132162 GCF_004353265.1 Vitis riparia | reverse complement strand
GAAACCTCAGCCTATCCCCGGCCGACAAGGCCACCGACAAGTGGCGGCCCCATATTTTTCTAGGGTTTAGACTGTGACAGGGTGTAAAAAAAAAAAAAAAAAGTTAAGAGACAAGTAGAGAAATTATGAATTATTATATTAGATAAAATAACCCTCACGGGGTTAGGCGATTTTTTTAGATTTTTATTTAATTAAAAAATCATATAATATCAAAATTATTCTTATTTTAATAAAAAATTAAATTATAATCGTACTGATAAAATAACTTTTGCTTGTTCTACCACGCCTAAAAACACAAAAATTTGAGTGAATTTACAAGGAAGAATCTATTCACCATTAAAATCACCAACACCACCTCATAATTATCCCCACCATACTCTTTGAACATTTCCATCAATGCCTTCAAAATCTGAACAAACACAAGCTAGAAATAAATTTGTGGTGCTGGCCAAACACTACGACCAAGACTCAAGGAGTCAACGTCAACATACAATTTTGTTCAGATCAGCGAAAGACAGTGGCGTTGATTTTCCGGGACATTGAATGGGTTTGGGTAAGAGTTTCGACTTGCGTATGGGGTGAGTTGAAGGGCGGCTACTTTTTTCTATATAAAAACCATATAGCTATAGCACATTCTTTGTGGAAAGCTTTCACCTGAAAAGGAAGAAAAGAAAGCAGCATAGAGCCATGGCTAGTAGGCACATTGTCCTTCTCTCTTGTTTTGTATTCCTAGCAGTCCAGCATGGAATCCAAGCAGTCGAGTATGAGGTCACCAACAATGCTGGAAGCAGCGCCGGTGGCGTCCGATTCACAAATGAAATCGGAATCCCGTACAGCAGGCAGACACTAGTATCTGCCACCGACTTCATATGGGGGGTCTTCCAACAGAACACTCCAGAAGAGAGAAAAACGGTTCAGAAAGTCAGTCTGATAATTGAAAACATGGACGGAGTAGCCTATGCTTCCAACAATGAGATTCATGTCAACGCCAACTACATCGGAAGCTACTCAGGCGATGTGAAGAGTGAATTCACTGGGGTGCTTTACCATGAGATGACACACATTTGGCAGTGGAATGGCAACGGACAGACTCCGGGGGGACTAATAGAAGGAATTGCCGATTATGTGAGGTTGAAGGCTAACTATGCCCCCAGCCACTGGGTGCAACCTGGGCAAGGGAACCGTTGGGACCAGGGCTATGATGTTACAGCTCGATTTCTGGACTACTGCAACAGCCTTAGAAATGGTTTTGTAGCAGAACTCAACAAGAAGATGAGAAGTGGGTACAGTGCAGACTTCTTCGTGGAGCTTCTGGGGAAGACAGTTGATCAGCTGTGGACTGACTATAAGGCTAAATATGGAAATTAACTAGCAGTCTGATTCGATCATTGTAGCTGATAAGAAATAAATAAAACCCTATGATTGTTCTCTATAAATGATGATCAATAAATAATTTTTCAATTCCAGAATAAAAGAGGAAACCATATTATTGTGATTAATTGCTCTGAATACCCTTCCCACCATCCTGTGTTTGTAAAGAGCTCATACCTTACATCAAAGAGATTTTTAGCATCTTCATTGGCACCCTCTATGGGAAACTAGCAATGCAACTGGGACATTGCAACTGATAGAATAAACAATATGTGATTAATTGCTCTAAAAAAAATTATATTACATATATCAATTTATGGGGCAGGCCAAATACTACTATCCAAATCAAGGTCAATACAGAATTTTGTGCTCGTCACAGAAAACGGTAGCCCTGATTTCCCGGGTTGAATGAGTTTGGGTCAGAAAATGACCATTTCTTTATATGGTGAGTACAAGGCCGGCTATCATTCCATACGAACCACACAGTTATAGCATATTTTCTGTGCAAAACTTTCACCTGAAAAGCAAGAAAAGAAAGCAGCATAGAGCCATGGCTAGTAGGCATATGGTCCTCCTCTCTTGTTTTGTATTCCTAGCAGCCCTGCATGGAATCCAAGCAGGCCATTATGCGGTCACCAACAATGCTGGGAGCAGCTCCGGCGGCGTCCGATTCACAAATGAAATCGGTGTCCCGTACAGCAGGCAGACACTAGTGTCTGCCACCGACTTCATATGGAGGGTCTTCCAACAGAACACTCCAGCAGAGAGAAAAACGGTTCAGAAAGTCAGTCTGATGATTGAAAGCATGGACGGAGTAGCCTATGCTTCCAACAACGAGATTCATGTCAGCGCAACTACATCTGAAGCTACTCAGGTGATGTGAAGAGGGAATTCACAGGGGTGCTTTACCACGAGATGACACACATTTGGCAGTGGAATGGCAACGGACAGGCTCCGGGAGGACTAGTAGAGGGAATAGCAGATTTTGTGAGGTTGAAGGCTAACTCTGCCCCCAGCCACTGGGTGCAACCTGGGCAAGGTGACCGTTGGGACCAGGGCTATGATGTGACAGCTCGGTTTCTGGACTACTGCAACAGCGTTAGAAACGGGTGTGTAAGTGGAAACAGATATTATTATGATTACCTGCTGAGAATAGTCTTCCTTCCATATTTTGGAATCATTTTTCCCACACATCGCCCACCATTGATGACTCTTCATATCCAAATTTGGTTGACTGGAAGGCTCCGGTAGAAAAACCAAAACAAGAACCTTCGGGAATGACAATGGGAGGAATTTTTCATCAACCATCCCATCGTGTCCTTCTAACTGAAATGGATTTGGAATTAAAATGAACAAGCAAGTGGTGGATTTGAATTTTTTTCTTTTTTTCTAATTTCGAGCTTGGACATGGTTCGTCTTGTCTTCCCCGTTATATATTAATTTTATTTTTTTATTTTTTATTTTTAATACATATAAAATAATAAACAATAATACTCAATAAAATAAGTTATAAACAATTAAATATTTTAATTATTTATAAAATATATTTATTTTTAATACAATTAAAAATTTTAAAAGTTCATATTTTTTTTAAAAAAGTTTAAAAAATATTAAAAAGTTAAACAAGACATGACAAAATGATATGAAAAATTTACATATCTACGCAACCTCGTTTAATTTTTTTTTTTATAAGATTTAGATGAAAATTATTTTGAGTAAGTTATCCTATTGTTATGCTTATTCAAGCATATGGATTAATAGCTATTACTAAATATAATGAAACCATTACTTGAGTAAGGTTGATTGTATTAAACGCCTAACAAACTCTTCTAGATTGAACTTAATTATTATTATTATTATTATGTCAATGGGAGCTTTAATGCAAATCTATTAATGTAAAAATACAAAGATAAAATGTAACACACAAAGACACAAGATTTTTTAATATTGTTTGGTCAACCATACCTACATCCATACATAAGAGACATCATTTGACTATATAGTAAAAAATATTATAGGATCAAATGATACACACAAAGGTACATGATTTTTTAAATATTATTTGACCAATCATATCTACGTTTACATATGAGAGAAATCATTTCACTATATTATAGGAAATACCGTAGAGAATCTTCTTCATTTTTCAGGAACTCTCCAGATAGATTACACCATATTTGACCGAAAGCATGATAAGATACAAATGTATTCCTCTCACAATTTCAGGCGTGATTTCTGGGAAGAAAATCTAAAATAGAAATCAAAGCTTCCTTTCAGGGATCGCCTTCCTCTTCTGATTTTGTGTTTGGAATAAGGGGTCTGTCAATTGTAGGTGCAATTTTTGTGTAAGGTTTCATTTGGCTCATTCAAAACAATCTATTGCACAGCATTGGCTAAATTTCAAGACCATAGTTATAAGGCAGCTTAGAAACAGTATTTGGAATGCCATCTTTTCTAAAATGTTGAACTTCCAATTCTATGGGACTGGCAATATAACACAGCTCCCAATTTTTCAATTATACAAAAGGGCTCGTTTGGGACAGTTTTTTCTTTTTATAGATATAAATGTAACGACCGTACTCGATTGTGTATCCCATGGAATTGGGGGCTAACATACAAACAACTCTATACAAATCCTTACACCGGGATCGAGAATCAACTTTAATACCATTTTGTAATGATCTGCATTCATTTACATATTGTTTACTCCGGGTTTAAAAGAACTCTCACAATTTTAAAATGTTTCTACAAGATTAAGAAAAACTCTATATATATATAAACACCAATGATAATGATCATGTAAACTGATTTCCACAACTTGGTACACATCCATTCTCCCACCTCCATGTACTTAAATTGAATTAACATATCTATGCATTCATATATCTAAGAACAAGTCGAACAAAAACCATATGGAATTCCCTCATTCAGAAAGTCACTGTTAACCTTCATTTTTCAACAATCTGAACCCGTTTATCACTTTTTAACACTGATTTTTCACGGAACTGATCTTGTTCATCCACAAACTTCAAATCATGTATCATCTAATTTGAAACCTGGAAATGTTTTGCCTTCCTGTCCTACATCTGTATCAGTCTATTGGACTTTCATCAGCTTTTAAGTTTTTGTATTCAACCTTACTCCATTTTTTAAGGGGAAAATTTTTTGAAAAGACAACTGGAGTTTGGCTAATTGCAAGGGCTGAGAATTTTCTTGCAAATTAATCTGAGAATCGTGGCCGGCTAATACCATGTATCATGTCTGTCACGATTAAATCACCAGACCCCACCTCATGATTCCTAGCTAATGATCCAACCATATAGTTTGAGCAAGTCATTTTCCATCTACAGTCCCTGCAAATTTCCATTCTCCCATTCTCAACTTGAGCACTAAGCACCTATCGAAGCTGAACAAACAGAAGACTTAAAAATTTATGAGGCCAAAGGCTACAGTCCATGGGTAATGCCCAAGAGAACCAACAGTAGCATTGATTCCTCGGGACATTGAGACCAAAATAAAGGAAGAAGCATATGTTGAATGCAAAGAGGGCCTTTCTCTGTATAAATCTATTGTGCTCTTTCCCTTAACCTAAAATAAAGGGGAGGGGGAGGGGAAAGCAGCATAAAGCTATGGCTTATAACCATATGTTCCTTCTCTCTTCCTTGGTAGTTTTAGCAGCCCTGCATGGAATCCATGCAGTTGAATATGTTGTCACCAACAATGCGGAAAACAGCACAGGTGGTGTCCAATTCAACAATGATATTGGTATTGAATACAGCAGGCAGACACTAGTATCTGTCACTGAGTTCATATGGAGGCTCTTCCAACAGAACACTCCTGCAGACAGAAAAGATGTGCAGAGAGTAACTCTGATGATTGAAAACACGGATGGAATCGCATATGCTGAAAACGATGAGATTCACGTCAATGCCAACTACATCAAAGAATACTCAGGTGATCTGAAGGGGGAGTTCACTGGAGTGCTTTACCATGAGATGACACACATTTGGCAGTGGAATGGTAATGGACAGACTCCTGGAGGACTAATAGAAGGAATCGCAGATTTTGTGAGGTTGAAGGCTAACTACGTCCCCAGCCACTGGGTGCAACCTGGGCAAGGTGACCGCTGGGACCAGGGCTATGATGTTACTGCTCGGTTTCTGGATTACTGCAACAGCCTTAGAAATGGGTTTGTAGCAGAACTCAACAAGAAGATGAGAAGTGGGTACAGTGCAGACTTCTTTGTGGAGCTTCTGAGGAACAACGTTGATCAGCTCTGGACCGACTATAAGGCCAAGTACGGAAACTAGCAATCCAACTGGGGACACTGCAGCTGATTGAACTAAATAATTACTATGTGATTAATTGCTCTGAATAAAATATTGTTTAATGATTGAGAAGCTTTCATAAAGTTCACCCATGTTTGGATTCTGTCTTAATGATTTTTGACTACCAGGCTCCATCAGATTACAACGTGAAAAGACCAGTCAAATGAAATGATCGAAGGACCTCGTCAAATAGATAAGGTTGATTGCATTGAAAATATGACAGACTGCCTAACCCTAGACTGAATCAATCTTGAAATCACTATATTGTTACTTGTGTTATATGCCCATTCTATTGATTAGTGCATATCCATTCACGAGATCAAGTTTCCAATCCACCAAGATCTCTAAGATATATAGCTTCCCAGGGATAAAATTTGCTGGCTTGGATTTTCAAAATCAAGCAGCCATCCCAAAATAGACCAGCAATCAAAACTTGTTTGGCAATGACCTTTTCCACATTCAAAATTCTATGAAAGAATTACAACTTCAAAATTCATACGGCATCCTGGCCCAAACACCAAATTCAAATCTAAAATTGAACCACAATTATGCGCATTTTGCTGCATTTTTCCCGGTAGATTACTCCATAGTTGATCCAAAGCATAACCGTTTATCTCTTTATGCCCTCTTCTACACAATTTCAGGCATGATTTCAGGGAGGAAAATCCAAAATACCAATCAAGCTTTCTGGAATTACCTGGGTATTGGGGGTATTGGGGGTTTCATCTTTTGCAGGAGTGAATACGTTCTCGTTTGGCTCATTCAAAACCAAAACAAGATTAAAACCATCCATTCTACTGCACGGCATTAAATTGACTTCTATGGGCTTCCTTTTCTTGTTCCAATAGATATTTTCCCCATTGCATAAACTTCGGAGCTATTTAGCTTTTCCCTCCTTTAGTTGCAAATCTGAAAGCTGATCCTCCGTGGGAGACTTTTATTCTTCCACAAACTTCCAAGTCATTTGTTACCCATTCCTGCCCTGCATTGCCAATCAGTCTGCTGAATTTCATCAGCGTAAGAACGTCCAACCTTACCTAACATTTGCACAAGAAGATTTGGAGTTTGGCTAATTGCCGGGTCCTACCCTGCACAGCCCTGCACAGAAACCTCAACTTTCAGAAGTTTGTCCTCTCACCATTAAATAACAAGACCCGCCCCCTCTTTCCCACCTGATTCCTTAACCGTATAGTCTAAACAAAGTCTGATGTTTGTTTTTTTGGCTTTTTGCTTAAAGCAATTTGTTTTTTAATTTAAGTTATTGATTTTTCTACTTTTTCATGATTTATTATAAACTTTTTACTAAATAGAAAAAATCAAAATATGTAGCTTTTTCTAAATAAAAAAAATAACATATTGATTTTTTTTACCTTTTAATACTTAATAAAAATAAAATACTATAAAAACAAACAACCTAATATTTAACACTATTAAGCATTAAGGTTCTATTTATAATTAAGTAAAAAAAAACAAACACCACCTCTTCTATTTTCACCTAATTTTATGTGTTGAATGCAAGTAAGGTCTTTCTCTATATAAACCATTTACCCCTATTATATTGGTTGGCATAGAGCCATGGCTTATAACCATATGATCCTTCTCTCTTTGCTAGTAGTTCTAGCAACTCTTCATGGAAACCATGCAGAATATGTTGTCACCAACAATGCTGGAAACAGCGCTGGTGGCATCTGATTCATAAATGAAATCGGAGTTGAATACAGCAGGGAGACACTAATGAAAAGGTGAATCTCAATAGTGGAATGCACCTAGAGGGGCGTGAATAGATGTTTTGACCAATTAAAAAAAAAATCTCAACTCAAATTTGCAAACCTTGAAACTTTTTGAATATTTTTCTTCTCTTCACACATTCTCAAAAACACAAATTATAAATCACATGCATATATGAATGCAACAACACTCCCCAACAATATTAAAATGCAATTCACATGCACGTGATCCAACACTCCCAAACTCAAATCAACTTAAACTAAATTCAGATAAATACAATATCAATATACCTCAAAATGTCAATGATCAACAATCAGAAACAGCTTCAAAGATTATTCATAGTCATTTCTCTTCATCAATCAATCAAGTAGTAGACAATCAAAATTCTAACAAATTGTTGAAACTGAACAAATTGACACTAAGAAGAAAAAGAGAGACAATGTGACATCATAAATTTATGTGGAAAATCTCCGAAAAGATCAAAAACCACAAGCTTACCACCAATTGAAAAACTCCACTGAAGAATAAAACTGAGTACAAGGTTTTACCTAGTTCAAGCCAACCAATCCTTCTCGGACCACTTGACTAGTACCTTCACTTTCAGCTTCTCACCTTCATCTTCCAGAGCACACTTGGAGTCTGCACCAAGCTCAATCTCGGCCTCTTCTTGAATCATCACAAGAAGAAAATGGATTTTTGCACAAAACCAAGAGAATGAGAGATGAATGTTTCAAAAATCAACCCATGTTCATTTTCAGAAAATCCATTTTAAGAAAAATTTCTTGGAAAACTTGGATGGGATTTTCTTAGAACAAGCAACCTCAAAGAGAAAAGGGAATGAGGAGAACAAGAATGGTTGTTGCAGTCTCTCATTCCAGAAATGGGAGAAAGTTTGATTTTAAATGAGAATGAAGCCCTTAATCCAAGGGCTGGAAATTGATCTTAGAATCAGGTTAGTTGGATCGATCTGCCCCTGCACCTAGATCGATCCAAAAATAGGGGAATAAAAGTCTTACACCAAAAACTATTTCTCCCAGATTTCTTAACTCATTTAAAGATGAAAAATAAGGTTGATTCACATTCAATCACCACACACTCGGCTACATACCCCAGCCTCTTAACAAAGTCTTAGTCTTCAAAGTCAAGTAGTCTAAAGAGGGATTGTTAAACCGAGTTAGGGGACACTTAGGAATTTTGTCCACAATTGCCAACCTAGCTAAACACTCACAACTAACATCCGCCACTGATTTCATATGGAGGATCTTCCAACAAAACACCGAAGCAGATAGGAAGGACGTGCAGAAGGTGACTTTGATCATTGAGAACGGAAATGGCATCGCCTTTACTTCCCTCAATAACAATGAGATTCACGTCAATGCCAATTACTTTGGAAGCTACTCAGGAGACGCGAAGAGGGAATTCAGAGGAGTCATTTACCATGAGATGGCACATATATGGCAGTGGTATGGAAATAATGATACGGGGGGGTAGGGGGAATTGCAGATTTTGTGAGGCTGAGGGCTGACTTGGCCCCAAGCCACTGGGTGCAACGGGGCAAGGTGATCGCTGGGACCAGGGCTATGATGTGACAGCCGGGTTTCTGGACTACTGCAACAGTCTTAGAAATGGGTTTGTAGCAGAACTCAACAAGAAGATGAGAAGAGGGTACAGTGCAGACTTCTTTGTGGAGTTTCTGGGGAAGACGGTTGATCAGCTCTGGAGTGACTACAAGGCTCAGTATGGAAACTAAACATGTAATTGGAGCAGATATCGCAACTGATACAGATGTATCCATAATAATTTCAAGGAGGATCCATATATCATTATTATTGTTGCTATTAGTTGCTGCATTTTTCTTTATTAACTTGTGTCAAATGTTCAAAGCAGTCCTAGCCAAAGGAACGGAAGCCTGTTTTACATCCATTTCAACGCAAAGTTATCTATTCAAGAAAAACCCAAACACCACATACAGATGGAGAATTTTGTGGATTTCTTGAAGGATTACCTCATAGTTGACCCAATGCCCCACAGCTTATTGATCTTACCTCCTTTACTGATGAGAAGAAAATCCGAAATACCAACCAAACTTTCTTTATGTATATTACGGATGAGGGCGATGTCTTTTCCTGGAGCAAATGTTGGATACTGTTGTCACTGTGGCTCATTCAAAACCAAAATCACCATTCACAAGAGCCAAGCCAATCAACTGCACAGCATTTGGTAAATTTCAATACTATAGTAGAGGTAGCAGAATTCTCTTTTTCTGCGGAATTCTAATTCCATAATCGTACTCTTGTTTCTATCCATTTCCAATAGTTTCGTCTATTGAACTAGCAAGTAGCATCACCTTTGCCAGTACCCTGTTCATATTAAAACTCAAGAAATACTTTTCCGGCTTAGCAAACAGTTTCATTAGCATACCCAGCAGAGACATTGGAAACTGATATCTAAGCTAAAACAGCAAAACGCAACCTTTCAGATCATATAATTTCTGAGAGGTCATGTCATGTTGTATCACAACTTGGTATTGCAGAATTTAATTTCCAGATCCCTGGAGGACTCATTGAAGGCATTATAGATTTTGGGAGAATGAAGGCAGGGTATGCACCATCTCACTGGGTGCAACCTGGCCAAGGTGACCAGCGGGACCAAGGTTATGTTGCGACTACTAATGGGTTTGTATCAGAACTGAGAAAAGAGATGAGAAAGATCACTGATCAGCTCTGGAGTGAGTGCAAAGCTAAGTATAATAATAATAATGCCTAGAAACATGCCTGCAAACACAAATGATATGATGAGTTGGGTTGTGTTTTTCTGAATCAGTATTTGAATAGACTAGCAAATTTCAATATAAAAAATGAAATCCTTCCGTGCATCTCCTTTTCTCTGATTCATTTACAAGATTGTCACAGGGATGGAGCTCTAAACTAATCAAAACATACTGAAACACATTACACAAAACAAACCTGAACCAAACAGCAACACCACCACCACCACCACACCTCCTCCCCTTCTCCTCGCCTAACAAGTGACAAACAACCACTACCCAACTAAACCAAACGATGCCCCGAAAACAACCAACCCAAACCAAACCCCAGACACAACCACAAACTCACTCCCATTCCCCCATATTGTCAAATTCTTCCTCATTTCATCTCACCATACAGCAGTTGAATGGAGATACATCCTGGGGTACAAACATCCAACAAGCATGTAAAAGATCAGATGGTCATAATCATCTGGTGTAAGCTTATCAAGAAAATTTTTGGTGAGTATGATTATTTTTTCTAATATGCATCATGTAGGAGCCTAACTAAGACGATGAACTCTTTTGCCTAAAGCCAAGGCTTGTAAAAAGTGTGCCTTTCATGCCTCAACTCATGAGGCATATGTCATGGGTCAGGATATCCTTTAAAAATCTCTCTCTCTTTCTCTCTGTATATATATATATATATAATAAGCACAAACAAATTTTAAGCTAATATTGCTGGTTCAAACAGGACAAGCATACAGAAATTCTAAGCTAATATTGTTGCTGGTATAAAATATACAAATCTAGATTTCCTCCACCATTCAATTGCAGTTCCCTTCACATGACTTTAACATGATCTACTTCAGGAATATTTAAAGTTCATGACCAACCATTGTGGCTAATGCCATGCCCATCAGTCACAAAACTGACATCAATAAATTAACTAGATCAAAGTCTTATGTAGTGCTTCCAGTAGATTAGCTTCGATCTGAATGTTTGAAGACCTTGGAAAACCAATATGGCAACCACCCACTGGATAGATTAGTTTCAATAAAGATGAAGAAGTAACAGGCAATATCTAAAGGAATTCATATTGTTCACACAAAAAATGTAATATGGGTTCAATGATATAGGCTTCAAAGCCAATCAAGATAGGGTCTTTTCAGTGTTTAATTAGTATCAATATAAGCAAGACTAGCCCTTGAGGCCAAGTGGCAAGGATTTGTGTGGAGATATGTTATGTTCAAGGTTGGAGTCTCAATGGGGGCAACCAAAAGGAAAAAGGAAAAGAAAAAGTTTCCTGTTAAATATATATATGAGCAAGAGTTTGTCTTGGATTGGTGGGTAGGGACACAGTTGGAAAGGAAAGGAATTGATTATCAGGTAAATCCAAGGCCAAACAATATGTCCTAGTATTCAATCCCTGTCTCTTAAACTCCAATCACCATTCAATGAATCAAATTACTGTAATGGATGGGAAAGATACTCTGTCAGGAGAAACTAGGACATACAGGTCCATTTTTTGTTCAAACTTCATATGACTTTTTGATGCATGGAGTCTTACCTATGAAATGAAAAAGTGGGTTTAGAAGCTTTTGGGTTCAAACTCATTGCAGGGAAACATATAAATGATATGAACAAAGGGCTTAAAAGCATATCCCTCTGGGGTTAGAATGTTTGGTTCCCCCCCCCCCCTCCCCCAACCACCAAGATTAAATACTCTGTTCAGAAATTGCTAGACTTCATGGAAAATAGCCAAGTCAATTGTGAATTATAGTAAATAATATGGTGCATAAGAGGTTAGTTTTAATCACACATGAAGAAAACATCGATGAAGTAAATAGTAAAGCTGATCAGATGTAGAAAACATTGGTACAATTTTTAAAATATATAAAACTGTGGATTGATGATTTCATCAGGAGCTTATGAGAATCATTTGTAGCAAACAACAGAAGCAAATACAACAAGAAGTGCAATTCATATCATTGGTATAAACCAGATATAATATCATGATTGCTCTAAATGGCAATTTGGGATCCAAATCCCATCAGAACACCCACCCCAACTAACTCTGTGTGCCCTAACCAAACATTCAACTTTACCTAATACTTTTCTCATGATTGTTCTTGCTGAATGGCTGAAACAACTTCAGTGATAGCCTGAAATTTTCTCCTTTCCTTCAAAAGCATCTTTGCAAATACAAGTGCCTGTCTCTCACAGTTAGCTCGCTTGCTAGCATCAACAATTGATTCAAAATCCTCAATGTGTGCTACACCAACAATTCTCCTGTGAATCCAAAGATAGAGAAGTCTTAAAAAAAATTAATTGTATGAAGTCTATGACAAGAATGCAAGAAACAGGGTTTCATGATACCACTTATATAAATCGATGGTTCAAGTACTTGAATTGGTATAATTATATATTTAAACCAATATCTCCATTCGACATTCAAAGGTCTAAGGATCATTTAAAATGCCTAAAACTAAAAAATAAAAATAAAAATAAATAGTATGATGTACAAATCCAAAATTTTAAAAAATAAAATAAAAATGCCATAAAATGTTGCAAAAAAATCTTAAGAATATATCTACATTCGTACTGCTATAAAATGTTCTTCAAGATGCAAGGAAATAAAAAAGAATCATCAATAGTAGAAGAAAGCAATGATACAAAAAATATAATTAACAAACTGAATCACAACCTAACCTTATCATTTTGGCAGCACCAAATCCGAGGGTGTCATGCAACAAATCTTGCAAGTATTTCTTTTGTGTAAGAAGCTGAAGTTCAGGGTTATTATAAATTTCTGGAAGATACGCCTCACCAGAGCCATTCTTGTGTTCATTCCACAATGCAGTAAATTTTTTGTGGAAAAGATTCCAAGTCTGTTCTATTGTCTTCAAAATCCATTTTTTATATGTCTGCAAAAGAAAAGGCTTGAGGATCATTACCCAACAATGACATTTTTAATTCTTCAAGAATTGAGGAAAAGAAAGTACTTAATGTCTATGATGAGTTATGGCTCAGCATCAAGTCAGGGATTCTACGTGGTGCCTAGAATTTATACAATACAGTTCTAAGGGCAGGAAACAGTGGTAAATGTCAGAAAACCAATGCAAAATGGACAAACAAAAAGTTAACATACGGTCAAATACAAAACATAATTAATAATGTAAATTAAATAAAGGAATTGAAGATAAACATCACACCAGAAAGAACAAAATAAAAAATATTTCAAAACTAATGTATTGAATTCTCTGTTTTGTTAAACAAAAATTATATGTAAAGAACTCCTCTTCATAAGGTTAAAAAGGTTTATCCTAAAGGATAAGTGGAACCATGTCAAATCATTCTCAAAACTGTATCCATTGAATATAGGATTTGAGCTCATATAATCATTTACTACATCCTCCAAACCACATTCATTCAAGCCTTTTCTGGGTCTACAAGAAGAGTTAAAATTTCTGGATCCAAACTTCAACTTCAAGGCCACGTAGATATAAGGAAGAAGGACCTCATGTTGCATGTCTTTAACAAGAAACCATAAGGTATAAGAGGAAATGCAAAGGAAAGCCACAATTGGATGAATTGAAAAGGCCATTAAGGATTATGACAAAATTCAAAGGAAAAAGGAAACAAGAAAATTAACACTAGACTATGGACAGCTAAATATTTTAGAACTTTGGGGAAAACTGGAAAAACCATAGAAATGAAGTTGAGAACACAGACATACTTTTCTATCATTCACTTGATCAGCATGCCCATCTTGTGCAAAGTATGCCAAAATCAAGTTTCCTAAAAAAGCGCCTATATCAAACCCCATCGGTCCATAAAAGCCAAATTCTGGATCTATAACTTGAGTCGAATCAGGGGTAACCATAACTGAACCAGTATGAAGATCTCCATGTACTAGGGCTTGCGATCTCTCACCGAACCTGCAAAATAGATTCTAACTAGGCTTAGAAAGGATTTCAACCTGTTTATTTCAGAATTAAACTGCTATTAATAGAAACATTTTATATTACTGCAAGAAATGAGGTACTGATATGGAAACAGTACATAGATTTCAACTCAGCAACTTCAAGCTTCAAAATGTTATCCTCTCGAACTGCCTCGGCATCACGGTCAAGATAAGGGGAAGTCCACCAATTATACTGAGATACTTTGTATGGATCAGAGAAAACGACTTGCCCAGTGTGCCGACATAACTCCACATTTCCACAAAATTCAGCAACTGCATAAAGCACAATTTGAACATGATTCAAGCTTGTCAATAGAATAACTTCATCAGAAGCAAACTGCAATTTTCTCGTACATTCTACCAGTAATTACTCCTGGGACGACATATTTGAGGAGAAGACAAAGTTCTTGGCTTGTGGCAGAAATATTTAACTACTATAAATTAATAGCACGGGCAGTTTGTGTATTACAGCTACTATAATTTATACATTTTGCCACCTATGTTTCAATTCAAAGAATAATAAAAAATAAAAAATAAATAAAAAATCAGAAGACTAGAACGTTCATGAAACATAATAAATAATATCAAAAAGCATTTACCTGCACGTTTGTGCTCTGTTGTGTCATGGTACAGAAGAGATGTGAAGAAAAGAGTCCTCGCCATGAACTCCGACATGTGTTCAGCAAGCAACGGGTACTCAATTCCAGCAATCAGGCCCTTTCTAAGAATTATATGCGGAGGCTCCAAGTACCTCATACCGATTACGGCCATTTCCCTATCAAAATGATAAACCTCCGGCACATGATCGGAGCACCAGCGACGCTGCTCCCTCAAAGCCGTCGCTTCAAAATACGCCCGGTCCTTCGTCATCGGCCACGATTCCCCTATACTACGTATGTACGGCAACGCCTGTACTCTCAACACAACCACATCTTACAACAGTTCTAGCATACTAGCATTTATTTTTTCTGTTATAACAGCTATATTTGTATAGAATATTCTAGATATGGCTTGTTAGAATAAGTGCTGAGCTGTACAGCCTCGTTTGGGAATGTTAGGCAGAGCACTAAACAGAGCACTCTGCTCTATCTATATATTCCGTTCCCTCCTTGTAATAAACAGTCACTTCGACCTAACCTTCACAAATACTTCAAATTCTTCCAAGGTGAAGCCATTTTTTGTTCAGTAAGATTCCAAAGTTGTGAGGTTCCCTAATGAATACAAATTTGTACCTGTTTGATGACGAAGGAGCCGGCGGAAGAGATAACGACGTAGACGAAGTTGAGATTGCCGTCGCCCACTTCTTTGATCTGCAATCCATGGAGCTGGTTTGCAAGCTTGGAGGAGAGAGCAGGCGTGGCCTTTATGTACTCCACGAGAGACTTGTCGTCAAGGGGCCGGAATCCAGATGACGTCATCGTTGCGACGGAAATACTCGAGTTGATTTGCCTTAAATCTCTTCAACAATCCAAAGTTTAACCTTTGAGTGCTTTTAGGAATGATAGGAGTAAGTTAAGGATATTTTTTGAATGAAAGCATGTAGCCTTAAAATATATTTAGGTATAAGGTATATATATGTATATAAGCCCAAAAGTCTAGAAAGTTAGAATCAAAATTTTCTTAGAAAATAAAATTTTAACTTTCTAAAAATTAATTAATACATTTTATATAAATTCTATGTTACAACTACATTTCTTTCGTAAGATTTATTAACTAAATAAACTGGTTTTTTATTTGCTTTACTTCCTATGCGGGACAATAATTAGAAATCTTTTTAAATCGAAAAAAATTAAGGAAATAAAGTGGCTAGTATAAATATAATGAAAAGATAAGGATAGATATCAATGCCCACGAAGACTTGAGACTTAAAGGGGAGGAAGACTTGGACTAGAGGGTGAAGACTTAGACTTGAAAGCAAGACTTATTTGTTTGCCTAAATCAGAGACAGCAACGTTCCAGGATATATCCAGATCGACTTGAGAGAGTTAAGCAGGCAGGGGCAAACACACAAGGGCGGCTCCATTCATCATTCCCTCCCTTATTCATCTCTTTGTTTTTTGTCACTCTCTTTGGATGAGCTTCATCTCAATTAGGAAATTAACTAACACTATGGATATGAACTAAGGGTTGCCTGGGTAATTAAGATGCTGATTTTTTACTAATCTAAAATCAAAGAAAGAGGCCCCAACTTGGGGTTTGTTTGGCTGATTAAATGACTTGGTAGTTGGTAGGTGTCGCCCCCAAAAGCCTCAAAAGGCTGCGTTCAAAACAGAACCCTAATTCTCTAATTTAATTCATCATCTAGAAGCCATGAATGAATACATACAAGCACGTGCTACTACTACCATGCACGTCCTTCGCTCTACAAGAAAATGAATATCCCAAAATTGCACACTTTACAGCTATTTTAGGAATATTAATAATAACACGTGGAGCAGGCACCCCAGCTGACGTATGTTTTGCCACTTGTGACATACCTGTATGCCTTTTACAGTGATATTACGCAGCATTTCGAAGTGTCATGAAGGCAAAGTTTCAAGGTAAATACTTTAATCCAACTGTCATCATCTTCAAATTGTAATTTTCCTGCCACGTAAAAAAAGGATTTTAATTTCGTCTATTGAACTGGCATCACCTTTGTCAGTACCCTGTTCATATTAAGACCCAAGAAATACTCTTCCGGCTAAGCAAACAGTTTTTATTAGCATACCCAACATACACATTTCAGATCATACAGGCTATGTTTGGTTCTCAGAAAATTTGAGAGAAAATACAAAAAAAAAAAAATACAAAAGAAAAATAGAAGGAAAGAAAAAGTGAAGAAAAATAAAAAATGGATTAAAAGTTGATAAATTATTTTTATTTTTTACTTCAAACTCATTTTATTTATTTTAACTTATTAATATAAAGATTAAATAATTTTAAAATACATAAGTTTTTAATTAGTTTTAATTATATTTGATTTTCTTTTATATTTTTCATAGGACAACCAAACATGAAAAAATCATTTTCCTTTGCATTTTTTTTTCTTTCCTTAGTATTTTCCGGGGAACCAAACATAACCATAAATTCCGAGAGGGCGTGTCATTGTTGCATTACAAATTGGTATCGCAAAATTTAATTTCCAGATCCCTGGAGGACTGATTGAAGGCATTGTAGATTTTGTGAGACTTAAGGCAGGGTATGCACCATCTCACTGGGTGCAACCTGGCCAAGGTGACCAGCGGGACGGGGGTTATGTTGCGGGTCTGTGACTGCTAAGTTCCTGGACTACTGTAACACTCTCCAAAGTGGGTTTGTAGCTTAACTGAGAAAAGAGATGAGAAAGATCACTGATCAACTCCGTAGTTAGTGCAAGTCTAAGTATAATAATAATAATAATAATGCCCAGAAATGTGCCTGCGAACACAAATGATATGATGGGTTGTGTTGTGTTTTTCTGAATCAGTATTTGAATAAATTAGCAATTTCACAATAAAAGCGAAACTTCTTTCCTCTGATTAATATACAAGATTGTCATGGGGATGGAGCTTCAAACCATTCAAAACATATACTGAAACATATTACACAAAACAAACCTGAACCAAACAGCAACACCACCACCACACCTCCTCGCCTAACATATTACACAACCAACCCAACCCCAAAAACACAACCACAAACCCACTCCCTTTCCCCCAAATTGTTAAATTCTTCCTCATTTTATGGCAGCAAATGTCAAAATTTTCTGCATTTCATCACAGCATACAACAGTTGAATAGAGATACATCCTGGATCAGATGGTCATAGTCATCTTGTGTAAGCTTATCAAGAAAAGTTTTGGTGAATCTGATTATTTTTTTCTAATATGCATCTTGTAACTGGAAATTGAGCCTAACTAAGACAATGAACTCTTTTGCCTCAAGCCAAGGCTTGTAAAAGGTGTGCTTCTCATGGCTCAACAGATGCAGCATAAGTCATGGGTCAGGATACCCTTTAAAAATCTCTCTATAACAAGCACACACATTTTTTAAGCTAATATTGTTGGTTCAAACAGGACAAGCATACAGAATTGCTGGTATAAAACATACAAATCTAGATTTCCTCCACCATTCAATTGCAGTTCCCTTCACATGACTTTAACATGATCTACTTCAAGAATATTTAAAGTTCATGACCAACCATTGTGGCTAATCCCATGCTCATCAGTCACAAAACTGACATCAATAAATTAACTAGATCAAAGTCTTAAGTAGTGCTTCCGGTAGGATTAGTTTCAATCTGAATGTTTGAAGACCTTGGAAAACCAATATGGGCACCCACTGGATAGATTAGTTTCAACAAAGATGAAAAAGAAACATGCAATATCTAAAGGAATTCATTTTGTTCACGCTAAAAATGTAATATGGGTTCAATGATATAGCTTCAAAGCCAATCAAGATAGGGTCTTTTCAGTGTTTAATTAGTATCAATATAAGCAAGCCTAGCCCTTGAGGCCAAGTGGCAAGGATTTGTGCGGGGATAGGGGATGTTCAAGGTTGGAGTCTCAACAGGGACAACCAAAATGGAAAAAGAAAAAGAAAAAGTTTCCTGTTACATATATATATGAGCAAGATTAGTTTGTTTTGGATTGGTAGGTAGGGACACAGTTGGAAAGGTAAGGAATTGATTATTGGGTAAATCCAAGGCCAAACAATGTATTCTAGTATTCAATCCCTGTCTCTTAAACTCCAATCACCATTCAATGGATCAAATTACTGTGACAGATCAGAAAGACACTCTGTCGGGAGAAACTAAGACATACAGGTTCATTTTTTGTTCTAACTTCAAATGACTTTTTGATGCATGGAGTCTTACATATGAAACAAAAAAGTGGGTTTAGAAGCTTTTGGGTTCAAACTCATTGCAGGTAAACATATAAATGAAATGAGCAAAGGGCTTAAAAGCATATTCCGCCAGGGTTAGAATGCTTGGTCTCCCCCCACCACCAAGATTAGATACTCTGTTCTGAAATTGCTAGACTTCATGGAAAATAGCCAAGTTAATTCTGAATTATAGTAAATAATAAGGTGCATAAGAGGTTATTTTTAATCACATATGAAGATGTAGAATTGCTTGCATTCATAAAAGCATATAGTAAAGCTGATCAGATATAGAAAATATTGGTAAAATATTTAAAATGTCTCAATCTGTGGATTTATAATTTCATCAGGAGCTTATGAGAATCATTTGTAGCAAACAACAGAAGCAAATACAGCAAGAAGTGCAATTCAGATCATTGGTATAAACCAGATATAATATCGTATCTCATTGCTCTAAATGGCAATTTGGGATCCAAATCATATCAGAACACCCACCCCAACTAACTCTGCATGCCCTAACCAAACATTCAACTTTACCTAATACTTTTCTCACGATTGTTCTTGCTGAACGGCTAAAACAACTTCAGTGATAGCCTGAAATTTTCTCCTTTCCTTCAAAAGCATCTTTGCAAATACAAGTGCCTGTCTCTCACAGTTAGCTCGCTTGCTAGCATCAACAATTGATTCAAAATCCTCAACATGTGCTACACCAACAATTCTCCTGTGAATCAAAAGATAGATAAGTCTTAAAAAGAAATAATTGTATGAAGTCTGTGACAAGAATGTAACAAACAGGGCTTCATGATACCACTTATATAAATCGATGGTTCAAGTACTTGAATTGGTATAATTATATATTTAAACCAATATTTCCATTCGACATTCAAAGGTTTAAGGATCATTTAAAATGCCTAAAACTAAAAAATAAAAATAAAAATAAAAATAAATCTACAAATCTAAAATTTCAAAGAAAAATGCCATAGAATGTAGTAAAAAAAGCTTAAGAAGATATCTACATTTGTACTATCATAAAATGTTCTTCAAGATGCAAGGAAATAGAAAAGAAGCATCAATAGTAGAAGAAAGCAATGATACAAAAAATATAATTAACAAACTGAATCACAACCTCACCTTATCATTTTGGCAGCACCAAATCCAAGGGTGTCATGCAACAAATCTTGCATGTATTTCTTTTGTGTGAGAAGCTGAAGTTCAGAGTTATTATAAATTTCTGGAAGATACGCCTCACCAGAGCCATTCCTGTGTTCATTCCATAATGCAGTAAATTTTTTGTGGAAAAGATTCCAAGTCTGTTCTATTGTCTTCAAAATCCATTCTTTATATGTCTGCAAAAGAAAAGGCTTGAGGATCATTACCCAACAATGACGTTTTTAATTCTTTAAGAATTGAGGAAAAGAAAGTACTTAATGTCCATGATGTGTCATGGTTTAGCATCAAGTCAGGGATTCTACATGGAGCCTAGAATTTATACAATACAGTTCTAAGGGCAGGTAACAGTGGTAAATGGCAGAAAACCAATACAAAATGGACAAACAAAAAGTTAGCATTCAGTCAAATACAAAACATAATTAATAATGTAAATTAAATAAAGGAATTGAAGATAAACATCACACCACAAAGAACAAGATAAAAATATTTCAAAATTAATGTATTGAATTCTCTGTTTTGTTAAACAAAAATTATATATAAACCCCTTTTTCAGATACAAAGTCCATGCTAAAGAACTCCTCTTCATAGAGTTAAAAAGGTTTATCCTAAAGGATAAGCGGAACCATGTTATATCGTTCTCAAAACTGTATGCATTGAATACAGAATTTGAGCTCATACAATCATTTACTACATCCTCCAAACCACATTCATTCAGCATATTCTTTGAACTCCACAGGAAGGGTTAAAATTTCTGGGTCCAAACTTCAACCTCAAGGCCATGTAGATATTAGGAAGAAGGACCTCATGTTGTATGTCTTTAACAAGAAACTATAAGGAATAAGAGGAAATGCAAAGGAAAGCCACAATTGGATGAATTGAAATGACCATTAAGGATTATGACAAAATTCAAAGGAAAAAAGAAACAAGAAAATTAACACTAGACCATGGACAGCTAAATATTTTAAAACTTTGGGGAAAATGGGAAAAACCATAGAAGCGAAGTTAACAACACAGACATACTTTTCTATCATTCACTTGATCAGCATGCCCATCTTGTGCAAAGTAAGCCAAAATCAAGTTTCCTAAAAAAGCGCCTATATCAAACCCCATTGGTCCATAAAAGCCAAATTCTGGATCTATAACTTGAGTCGAATCAGGGGTAACCATAACTGAACCAGTATGAAGATCTCCATGTACTAGGGCTTGCGATCTCTCACAGAACCTGCAAAATAGATTCTAACTATGCATAGAAAGGATTTCAACCTGCTTACTTCAGAATTAAACTGCTATTAATAGAAATATTTTATATTACGTAAAGAAATGAGGTACTGATATGGAAGCACTACATAGATTTCAACTCGGCAACTTCAAGCTTCAAAATGTTATCCTCTCGAACTGCCTCAGCATCGCGGTCAAGATAAGGAGAAGTCCACCGATTGTACTGAGATACTTTGTATGGATCAGAGAACACAACTTGCTCAGTGAGCCGACATAACTCCACATTTCCACAAAATTCAGCAACTGCATAAAGCACAATTTGAACATGATTCAATCTTGTCAATAGAATAACTTCATCAGAAGCAAACTGCAATTTTCTCGTACATTCTACCAGTAATTACTCTTGGCACAACATATTTGAGGATAAGACAAAGTTCTTGGCTTACTGCAGAAATATTTAACTACAGCTGTACCAATTATGCTGCTCAAAAACTCATAGTCACTTTATAAATTAATTTATGCATTTTGCATCCTATGCTTCAATTCAAAGAATAATCTAAAAAAATCAAAAGACCAGAACGTTCATGAAACTATGAAACTCGAAACAAATTATACCAAAAAGCATTTACCTGCACGTTTGTGCTCGGTTGTGTCATGGTATAGAAGAGATGTGAAGAAAAGAGTCCTCGCCATAAACTCAGACATGTGTTCAGCAAGCAAAGGGTACTCAATTCCGGCAATCAGGCCCTTTCTAAGAATTATATGCGGAGGCTCCAAGTACCTCATACCGATTAAAGCCATTTCCCTATCAAAATGATAAACCTCCGGCACATGATCGGAGCACCAGCGACGCTGCTCTCTCAAAGCCGTCGCTTCAAAATACGCCCGTTCCTTCGTCATCGGCCACGATTCCCCTATACAACGTATGTACGGCAACGCCTGCACTCTCAACACAACCACATCTTACAACAGTCACTTTGACCTAACCTTCACAAACACTTCAAATTCTTCCACAGTGAAGCCATTTTTTTTTCAGTAAGAATCTGAATTTGTGAGGTTCCCTTATGAATCAAAATTTGTACCTGTTTGATGACGAAGGAGCCAGCGGAGGAGATGACGATGTAGACGAAGTTGAGATTGCCGTCGCCCACTTCTTTGATCTGCAATCCATCAAGCTGGTTTGCAAGCTTGGAGGAGAGAGCGGGCGTCGCCTTTATGTACTCTATGAGCGACTTGTCGTCAAGGGGCCGGAATCCAGATGACGCCATCGTTGCGAAGGAATTGGCGGTGGCGGTGGCGGTGGTGGTAGTGGAGACGGCGGGGGAGGGAGGAGTATTTGAAGAAAGGGAGAGGGTAGTTTGGTAGTTTTGAGTCTAGAGAAGATGAAAGGGCACGACTAACGTTGGAGATGACAGGGAAAGGAATCGGATTCTCTCCGGTTAATTCGATACATTGAATCTGGACCATCCGTGAAAATGGGAACAGTCCACAACCCAATCCTTGCCCTGACTTTTACCGTCCTTTTTTAGTCTATGCTTCCCATCGCAAGTAACAGTTCAATATTAAAAGGAAAACCCTATTTAATAAATATTATTCCTTCTTATTCTATTCAATCACCATCATCGCATAAATAATTAAAAAAATATATAGGAAAGTGGTTTCCACTATCCCAGTTAAGGTGGAGGCCGCTTCTTTCAAGGAAAGGCGGGCAGCGCGCGACCACAAATCCGTGTTGAGGCGGGGTAATTGATTTTTCATATTTTTAAAAATATTTTTTAAATTTTATTAAAATTTAATTATTTTTTAAAAGCATTTCTTATACTAAAAATATTTTTAAAAAATTATTTAATAATAATTTTAAAAAATGCTTTTAATTTAAAAGGTGTTATCAAAAAAATTAAGTGATTGAAAAAATGTTCGAAAACACTTTTTAAAATTTTAAAATGTTTGTTTTTTATTTAATTTTAAATAAAACTTAAAATTAAATAATAGATAATAGTAATAAATATTAAGTTATCTGTTTTTTATATTTTGTAATATTTTATTTTTATAAAATATTAAAAAATAAATAAAACTTAATAAATATATATATTTTTATTTAAAAAATTAAATATTTTATCTGTTCATATTTGATTAAAATTTTATAATAAATTATAAAAAAACTATAACATTTTTATAATAATAATAATAACTCCTTATGAAATGTACGATTCATGCCTCTACGCAGTCGTGATTTGACTTTTGCTTTTGTGTCCGAGAATAAGGTTCCAATTTAAATTAATTTTATTTTTGTATTTAAAATATATATAATAATAAAATAAGGTGGTGCGTGACCGGAGCATCTCTTATATTTTTCTTTATAATAAAATATAAATTGATTTTAAAGACTTTCCGAACGGGTGAACCCAAATGGTTCGATGCCCGCTCTCTTTTCATCAATCAAAGAGGCCCACCTTCAGGAAAAGTGTCACCCCTGATTAACGCTTGGTGGGCTGTACCTTGAAAACCTAATCCACATGTCCACCTAAAGGGAATTTGATGGGACACCACTCGTAGACATTTTGATGCTTAACACTGCAAAGAAAATAGGGAAAGTTAAGGTTTTGGCTGTTGACGAGGAAAATATATGATTTTAAAAATCTAAATATATAAAATATGAGATTCAACTATTAATAGAAAAAATAATATCCAAAACGTATATTATGTCATGTTTACTTTTTCTCTTCCTAGTTTGCCCCTAAATTTCTCCATGTCATCAGTAAATCCTCTCATGTCAGTAAAACAATTTGAAACTTGAACTAATTCTCAAATGTGAAACACAAAGAAACTCGACCCAAGAATTGTTGATGAAGATTAGAATTGTCACGTCGAAAGAGAAAGGGAAAGGGAGAGAAGGGGGAGAAATCGCTTGCTCCGCGCTGCAAATCCACTACAGATTGTTGCCTATTCTCTTTCCATACAACATCTCTCCTCTCACTGAAGTAGCGATAGGGTTTCTCTCCTTGTACGAGATCCGGATCTCCATTTTCGAATTAAGATTCTCGTTTTGGTTCTATGGTTTGTTTTTTTATTTTTGAGGATTTTGCTTGATTTCCACTAGTTTTTATTTGGGTTTGCTTAAATTGACGTTTGTATTTACGGCCGCAGTTTTTCACATTTTCACTTGTTGATTTTGCCTTTTATGTTCATAGTGATGGGTTTTCGTTAGGCAGCAATGACATTATATGAAGAGTTGTCCTTAAAATTCAATGTTGTTTTTCAACTCAAGTGCTTTTGTTTGTAAATGTACAAAAATGGGTTGGTATCCTATCCTTTTGGTGAAGGGGTTCTTGAGATCTTTAAGGCAAGCGTGGTTATTTGCCTTCAAGAGTCTAAATTTAATAATATTATTTAAAATAAATTTATTTTACTATTTTGCTCTTTATTATTAATAATATTATTTAAAATAAATTTATTGTACTATTTTGCTCTTTATTATAGAAATATGGATATTGACATTTGTGTAAAATAATAATTGATTTTTTTATTAAAAATTAATAATAATATTTTAAAAATAAGAATGATTAATAGTATTATTTAAAATAAATTTTAAAATAAATAAATTCAACACAAAATATTGTTTGATTTGAAGTTTATTTTTTTAGTGAAAGAAATTATAAAACTATAACTCTATTAAAAAAATAAATAATAGAATAGATCAATTTTTATCCAAAAATTTATGATATTAATTGGTTCACTATTTGATTTTTAAATTACTTTTAAAAATTACTTAGACTTGTTAAAAAAATCCAACACATTAAATTTTATTTAATTTGAAGCTTATTTTTTTAGTAAACAAAATTAAATATATATATATATATGATTTTATATAGAAAATAAACAATAAAGTTATTAATTTTTGTTCATAGATTTCTTATATTAATTTGATCACTATTCAAGTTTAACTTATTTTTAAAAATTATTAGATCAATTAAAGAATTCAATCGACAAAGACTTTCTTGATTTAGAGTTTATTTGCCAAATAAAAAAAATTCAAAATTATAATTATATATAAAGAAGAAACTAGTGAAGTCATTCAAAATGAATTTTAATTTATGATTTTTTAAATATTATTTTGTTGAATTCCTTGATTTTCTATGTTATTCAAATAAAAAAAGTACCTTAAATTGTTTTTTGAGTTTCAAAGTATTTTTAAAAATTAATAATTTGATTTAAAATTTATATACTTAATACTATGTTTTAGAGAAATTAAGGGAAATTCTAAAAAACAAACATGTGCAATTTAAAATAATATCATATTTTGAAATACAAAGTATTAGTAATAATAAACTACAAATTTTAAAATATAACAAGTAATGTTCGGGATTAAAGGTCAAAGGCTTGGGATAGGAGAACCTAACTTTAACTAAGGTAATAATTGAGGTCCCTTAAGGTAGTACCTAAAGTAGATTAAGGTGGTACTTAAGAACTATTAAAGTAGTACCTAAGGTACAGTCCCAAAAAACCAAAGGTGAACCACTTGACCACATAAAAGAATCACATAATGACATGGTCTAAGAGTCACAAAGGAATGATCGAGGCTTGGGAAATGTAGAACCCAACTTTAACTAAGGTAATACCTAAAGTCCCTTAAAGTAGTACCTAAGGTACATTAAGGTAGTACCTAAGGTACAGTCCCAAAAAACCAAAGGTGAACCACTTGACCACATAAGAGAATCACATAATGACATGGTCTAAGGGTCACAAAGGAATGTCCAGGGCTTGGGAAAGATAGAACTCAACTTTAACTAAGGTAGTACCTAAGGTCCCTTAAGGTAGTACCTCAAGGCTATTAAGGTACTACCTAAGGTACAATCCCCAAAAACCAAAGATGAACCACTTGACCACATAAGAGAATCACATAATGGCATGATCTAAGGGTCACATAGAAAGGTTTGAGGTTTGGGAAAGGTAGAACCCAACTTTAACTAAAGTAATGCCTAAGGTCCCTTAAGGTAGTACCTAAGGTATATTAAGGTAGTACCTAAGGTACATTAAGGTAGTACCTCAGGGCTATTAAGGTAGTACCTAAGGTACAATCCCAAAAAATCAAAGGTGAACCACTTGACCACACAAAAGAATCACATAATGGTATGGTCTAAGGGTCATAAAGGAAGGTCCAAGGCTTGGGAAATGTAGAACCCAACTTTAACTAAGGTAGTACCTAAGGTCCCTTAAGGTAGTACCTTAGGGCTATTAAGGTAGTACCTAAGGTACAGTCCCAAAAAATCAAAAGTGAACCACTTGATCACACAAGAGAATCACATAATGGCATGGTCTAAGAGTCATAAAGGAAGGTTCAAGGCTTGGGAAATGTAGAACCCAACTTTAATTAAGGTAGTACTTAAAGTCCCTTAAGGTAGTACCTCAGGGCTATTAAAGTAGTACCTAAGGTATAGTCCTAAAAAACCAAAGGTGAACCACTTGACCACACAAGAGAATCACATAATGACATGGTCTAAGGGTCACAAAGGAAGGTTTGAGGCTTGGGGAAGGGGTTCACCTTTGGTTTTTTGAGGCATGTACCTTAAGTACTACCTTAATAGCCCTTAGGTACCACGTTAATATACCTTAGGTACTACCTTATGTAGTGCCAACGAAAGCTTTGATGCTAACAATGTTAGTTCAAGAACACAAAGATAAAACAATCACACATATGGTACACGAGGTTTTAACGTGGTTCGGCCAACCATGCCTACGTCCACGGATGAGAGATAATGATTCCACTATACAATAGAGAATATTACAGAGGACAGAACCAGATACAACTATTGGGTTCCCGAAACATCCCATGTTTCCCCACTCCTTGTATCCATACCTTGCTACGAGCCATCTTGCTCCACCGGGTACCTCCCGTTCTTCCTCACATCTCTATCCACCTTGTATAGTCTCTACAGGCCCATCTCCATCTCATAACTTTTTCCCCTCATGACCTAGAATATTTATAGAGATATTTCCAACAACCTTCCTTATTCTATAAGGAAGTCTAATATTACAATAATATATCAACCTAGAAATATTCTATATAATATTCTTTACAAAAAGGAATCTATACTAATTAGGAATTTGGGACACTTCCTAACAATCTCCACCTTGGACCAAATTCCATGAAGTTAATTTTCAATCTCTCCATGACACAAACCTTTTTGTATCATATCACCACGAAAGAGCAATCGACTCCACCTTCAGTGAAAATTCCTTTTGTTTTCATCTTGTGTGCTTTGTGATCTTTTGCTCCTCCAGAAATCTTCAACCCAAGCTCTGATACCAATTGTAGTGCCAACGAAAGCTTTGATACTAACAATGTTAGTTCAAGAACACAAAGATAAAACAATCACACATATGGTACACGAGGTTTTAACGTGGTTCGGCCAACCATGCCTACGTCCACGGATGAGAGATAATGATTTCACTATACAATAGAGAATATTACAGAGGACAGAACCAGATACAACTATTGGGTTCCCGAAACATCCCATGTTTCCCCACTCCTTGTATCCATACCTTGCTACGAGCCATCTCGCTCCACCGGGTACCTCCCGTTCTTCCTCACATCTCTATCCACCTTGTATAGTATCTATAGTCTCATCTCCATCTCATAACTTTTTCCCCTCATGACCTAGAATATTTATAGAGATATTTCCAACAACCTTCCTTATTCTATAAGGAAGTCTAATATTACAATAATATATCAACCTAGAAATATTCTATATAATATTCTTTACAAAAAGGAATCTATACTAATTAGGAATTTGGGACACTTCCTAACAATCTCCACCTTGGACCAAATTTCATGAAGTTAATCTTCAATCTCTCCATGACACAAACCTTTTTGTATCATATCACCACGAGAGAGCAATCGACTCCACCTTCAGTGAAAATTCCTTTTGTTTTCATCTTGTGTGCTTTGTGATCTTTTGCTCTTCCAGAAATTTTCAACCCAAGCTCTGATACCAGTTGTAGTGCCAACGAAAGCTTTGATGCTAACAATGTTAGTTCAAGAACACAAAGATAAAACAATCACACATATGGTACACGAGGTTTTAACGTGGTTCGGCCAACCATGCCTACGTCCACGGATGAGAGATAATGATTCCACTATACAATAGAGAATATTACAGAGGACAGAACCAGATACAACTATTGGGTTCCCGAAACATCCCATGTTTCCCCACTCCTTGTATCCATACCTTGCTACGAGCCATCTTGCTCCACCGGGTACCTCCCGTTCTTCCTCACATCTCTATCCACCTTGTATAGTCTCTACAGGCCCATCTCCATCTCATAACTTTTTCCCCTCATGACCTAGAATATTTATAGAGATATTTCCAACAACCTTCCTTATTCTATAAGGAAGTCTAATATTACAATAATATATCAACCTAGAAATATTCTATATAATATTCTTTACAAAAAGGAATCTATACTAATTAGGAATTTGGGACACTTCCTAACACCTTAGTTAAAGTTGGGTTCTATCTATCCAAAGCCTCAAACCCTACTTTGTGAGTCTTAGAGCATGCCATTATGTGATTTTTTTTGTGTAAGCGAGTGGCTCACCTTTGGTTTTTTTAGGACTGTACCTTAGGTACTACCTTAATAGCCCTTAGATACCACCTTAATATACATTAGGTACCACCTTAATATACCTTAGGTACTACCTTAAGGGACTTTAGGTACTACCTTAGTTAAAGTTGGGTTCTACCTATCCCAAGCCTCAAACCTTCCTTTGTGACCCTTAGATCATGTCATTATGTGATTCTTTTGTATGGGCAAGTGGTTCACATTTGGTTTTTGTAGGACTGTACTTTAGGTACTACCTTAATAGCCCTTATGTATTACCTTAATCTATCTTAGGTACTACCTTAAGGGACCTTAGGTACTACCTTAGTTAAAGTTGGGTTCTACCTATCCCAAACCTTGGACCTTCCCTTGTGACCCTTAGACCATGCCATTATGTGATTTTTTTTTTTTTTTTTGTGGTCAAGTGGTTCACCTTCGGTTTTTTGCGGACTGTACCTTAGGTATTACCTTAATAACCCTTAGGTACCACCTTATTCTACCTTAGGTATTACCTTAATAGCCCTTAGATACTACCTTAATATACCTTAGGTATTACCTTAAGGGACCTTAGATACTACCTTAGTTAAAGTTAGGTTCTACCTATTCCAAGCCTTAAACCTTCCTTTGAGACCCTTAGTCCATGCCATTATGTGATTCTTTTGTGTGGTCAAGTGGTTCACCTTTGGGTTTTTGAGGATTGTACTTTAGGTACTACCTTAATAGACCTTAGGTACCACCCTAATCTAACTTAGATACTACCTTAATCGACCTTAGGTACTACCTGAGTTAAAGTTGGGTTCTGCCTACACGAAGCCTCAGAACTTGAATCCCGAACATTACTTGTTATGTTTGTAATTTTGTAGTTAATCATCACTGTTATTATCCTAAAATGTGGTATACATGTGTGAATTATCTACGTTTCGTGCTATCTTTTTCAATAGTTATTACTTAATTGATTATCAAATATTAACCAACAACAATCATGTCATCAGATGACGAACATGCAAACATACTATGTAGTGTTTGTGGGTCGTAGACATGGAGTATACGATTCTTGGGTTAAATGTAAAAAAAAAGTGCTCTTTTATAAGGAGAGTGTTTACAAATCATATACTTCTAGAGAGGAAGTTGTCTAAGCTTGAGTGTTCTATGCACCAAGATGGAAGCGAAGAGATGAATGTTCATTAGCTGACAAACCAAAGTTTGAACTTGCAGTTGATGATCAACATTCCTTGCAACATATTTCATATACATATGTAATAAGTTTCTTTGTTGGCTTCTTTGTAGCATGTGTTTTGCTTATTGTAATATCTGAGAAAATATAAATGAAATTAATTCATATTTTTTGAAATTAATTCATAATAGACAAAGTACCCATACATTAGATTATTCTTTCAATATTGTTTTTTAAAATTAAATAGGATTTCAATTGAAGATCTACTTGGTAACTTTTCAAAAACAATTCTAAAAAATTATTTTTTAAACAATTTTCTGGGCTTAGTTTTCATAAAAATATCATACACTTATACATAATATAAAAATTCTTAAATTATTTTCAATAATGTAGAAAGTTCTTAAATTATTCTCGATATTTTCAATTATGATTCAAAAGACTCTATAAAGAAACACACAAATTTATTTTTAAACTCAATATGTTTTTAGACCAAATTCTTAAAAAACATTTTCAAAGTTTGGAAACTAATTTTTATTCTAATACATAAAAAATCATTTCCAAGAATAATTTCCAAACAAACCCTTAAGCAGCTATTTTTTAATAATAAAGAAGCATAGATAGCTTTATTCTTCTAAAATAAATTCCTTATGGTAGTAATGGTAATTAAAATGATTGTTTATTCAATTGAATTGTCTTTTCTTGCCAAAATGTTTTTACTTATAAAATTCAGAGTGAAAATCCAATAGACTAAGATAGCTACAACCTCTTCAATAGTTGTGTTACTCTGTTTTCTATGAAGGTTTCAAGACCTCAACAGAGCATTTTTACCATGCCCCACATAAAAAGGAAGAAAAAAAAAAAGAAGAACCCATCATTAAATGAACCAGGGTTTCAAATTTAGTTTTGATTGGATGAATTCAATTTGCAAGAAGCCAAAGATAACATCCAATCACTAAATTTAGAGGCATCTGTACAATTTTGTTTGTTTTTTTTTTTTTTTTGGTACAAGGCAAGTAATATCACATTGTACACGACTTACTAAAAAACACAAGGATATACAAAGACCAGTAAGCATTTTTACAGTATAGTATTTGTGTCTGAGTTACTTCTATCCAGTATCAGGACATAACAGTAAACCCTCTGCAGCAAGAGGAAGGGAAGACTATTTACATTGTCCTTTAGTCTCTTTGTATGTTGTTTCTTTTTTCCAGAAGAAGCGTCTGATATGTCTGCACAGTTTCTACTTATGGAAGTGTATGCATGGGAAGGAAGGTATTAAGTGTAGGATCTGATCAATTTGAAATTTTGAAGAGTTTGACATTTGAAGATGTTCCCAAAGAGGAAACTCATTGTTGTCTCTTGGGGGGCCTTTGGTGAAAGAGTGGAGTTCTTTACCTGTAGGATGGAGTGCCCAATTTGTTGGCGAATTGAATCAACAATCTGGGGGTTGACCGAATTACCAGTCACATCTGTGACATAGAAGGTGTCTTTGGCTTTCCCACCTTCTGTTGATATTTATGCTATTTTAATACATAAACTGGTCTCCCTGAATACCCTGGTGATATCAGATAGAAGTCCAAACCGATCTTCAGTGCAGAGTTCTAGCTTCAGTCCCTACAAAATGAGGAAATATGTGTTAGGAGCATGACCATAGGTAGGTATCCTGAAACAAAATATTCTTAACTCAATCAGTTGCTTACCTCAAATGTTCGCCTTTCAATTGCTGCTTCAAGACACTGTATGACACGTTCTCGCTCAGCATCTGAGCTCATAGGGAGTCCATCAACATGCCTGATATAATATTCCTCTATTAAACCAAAATTTGTTTTCAGTCAAACACATTCAAAAGATGGTAGCAATTCAACATAGCCATTCTACAAAAATGTATGCAGCAAGTTGACTTTCTGACTCCCTTAAGGTTTAAAATAGTTATGTTCCCAATTCTACCAAGATTTGCAAATTTGTTGAACCAAAGAATTTTCATTTGTTGAGTCATGTTATCAACTTGTTTTGCCCAAACTTCATTTCCAATAATAAACTTTTGTGAAATTTGACCTTACCTGCTAAGCTTCCATCCTCCCTGTGTGGACCACTCCATGAAAAACTACATATTGCATATCTATTAGAGTACAGACAGTATCAAACAACAACTTTGGCCTATCTTTTGACCTCATAGTAATCACAGTATAATCCTTCTCAATACAATCCAATACAGTTACATGGGGCCTTGAGCTCTTATCTTTCCCAAGTTCTGCTCTTTCCACTCTTTGATAGTCGCGATCTGCAAACATAATTTGATGTAACCTTCTCTCTCTATATGTAAACCTAGGGGGTGAAAGTGTCATTTTTGTTGTCTTCAAGTCATTGTTTCCTTTTAGAACATTGCAAAGAAGTTCCTTTATTTTTGAGAGTCGATTAGGGTCTTCAATTGCACACCCTGTGGAATCATCTGTAAAATGAACAACAACTGCAGCTCTAGCATTGTGTGTCCATATCTCAGCATTCACCACATTATAGTGAAGGTTTGCAAGAACTACACACACTTCGAACAGTAGACCAGGCCTGTCTGTACCACATAATTCAATTGGGGTGTGGTGTTCAAAGGGCATCACCCCAACAGTCCTTCTCATTGAAGGCATAAAGCTGGCATCACTTTCAAGTTTCTGCAAAAGTACAAATAAAACTAGACACATTTAAGTTTCTGGAACTCTAGCTAAATAAAGGACATTTAGGGATGTCGTGGAAAAGAACAATCTCAGTGGGTAATGATTGAAAACTACTTTTGGTTGTTTGAATGGGAGAAGTTGAAAACTGAGAAAATATGAACTGAACACCAATAACAAGGCCACTGTTTTAGTTGGATGTGTTGAAATTTCCGTGGAAGCTTTGTTTATGGACTTCATTTTAAAAACCTGGTTCATAGATTTGATTTTTCCTTTTCTTCCTCTCATTTCAGCAGGAGAAATAGCCTACTTGACGTGTAATATATGCAAAAAAATGGTTCTTGTAACTAAAAACATTCTTGGCTAAAGAGACTTCAAAATCTTTGCCGAAAATACAATGCATGATAATGTAAAATCTTTAATCATCTGACAGGAAAAATTAAAATCTTTCGTTTTTTTTTATCCTTTTCCTTTCATGGCATAAGATTTGCATAGGTCTTAACCAATTCAATGACGGTTCAACATCTATTATGCGGCAAGTAAAAATCCAAGGGATTCCTTGATTAGAAAAAACAACGAAAAACAGAAGGAAAACTACTTACTTTTGTGATATAATTGATGACCCCTTTATCTCTGATTTTGTTTCCATCTCCATCGACCACATTGAACACTGAACATATGAAATTTCAAAGAGAGGAAAGGATAAGGAATCTACGAAAACATTCTTTTTAATACTGATTTAGGGAATTGAACAAAGAACCATACCATCCATGAACTATCCCCCATCAGATGAGATGTATGCTTTGGTTATAACAAGGTTCATGTCTGTTAAAACTTGGACTACTTCCAGGAGAATTCCACGTTTGTTAACACTGTCAACCTAAACAAGATAATACATGTAGTCATAAAACCCGAGAAATTATAGAAGATAAACGAATGATATTTCAACCTACTGGAAAATGCCCAAATGAGAAAATCAGCAGCAAAACACCAACCTTACCTGAATAATAGTGGCTTCCTTGCTGGCATCATTGTCAATTACAACTCTTCAATAACATGACCCAGATTAGATGATGGAGTTTCTCTCTTTCAAAAAATAAATTTCTCATGGAGCTGACATAACAAACCAAAACAGTGAATGATCAATCAATATTCAGATGAAGATGGAAGAGAAGAAGACAATAAAGGAGCACAGTTCAACCCCAAAGGCAAAATTGCAGGAATGGTTCATTTTTAAAAGCAAAATTACAAGATTTCAAAGCCTTGAAACAATCCCAACCCACAATTAGGAAAGAAAAAAACTAGAAGATTTCACAAAGACTTTTGCTTAGATTCTGGAAGCTAAAAAAAAAAAGAAAAAAATGAAGAAAAATGAACAATCCAAACATGGATAATTTGATTTCCATAAGAAATCTGAAAACAACATAAAACTTGTAGAAAACTCAACTCTTTGTTTGGTTGCAGAGAAAACAAAGGGAAAGAAAAGAAAATAAACGAAAATTCCAGACTCATGTTTAAATATTCGATCCAACTAAAGCAAATAAATTGATTTTCTTATGTGGTAAGAATCGAAAAGCCCAAGTTGAACAAATTTCCCTTCTTCCCCCACAATTCATCCGCAACCAAAGGTAGTCTGAGTTTAACTTCAAAATAGAGACTTGGAAACTCGTAAACTCCGATGGTACCCCACTGAGCATTAGGTTTACGATTTTTATTCCCAAAAATTGAAAATTGAAGATCGATCATCTTTTCTCCATAACATAACTAGAAGCCTCACAAACTAAAACAGAAAGCGAAATTAAAAAACAAATTAAGGTTTAGAATTGGGAAGATAACTCACCAAAAGTGTACAGAAACCGCAAAAAGCTCCGATCGAAGACCTGGAATCATAGTGCAGAAGAAAGAGCGAACCACAAAATGAGAGAATCCTCTGGGCTTCGAAACGAACAACGACACTATACTACCGTGAGGAATATCGGAGGAAGCGAGGTTTTAAAGAGGGTAGTAGTAAAACAAGGACTAGGGTTTTTCTATTTGGGAGACACAGTTCACCCGTCTTCGGATTTGAAACTAGGTTCAAAATTGGGAATTTCCTGAGATGGGGTTATGGCAAAATGACCAGAAGTGAGAGAGATTCCTACTTTTGGTTCTTGGGTCAGGTTTATCTGTGTTTCAGCTTTGAGAATTAGTTCAACTTTCAAATTATTCTGCTGACATGGGAAGGATTTGCTGATGACATCGAAAAATTTAGGGGCAATCTGAAAAGAGGAAATGTAAACACGAGATTGTGTACGTTTTGGATATTATTTTACGGATTAATAGTTGGATCTCATATTTTTTATATTTGGGTTTTCCATATATTTTCCACATTAAAATGCCAAAACACAAGTTTCCCAAGAAAATATATTAATTATTAAATAAAAAATTAATATTTTTAAAAATGATAAATTAAGTAAAATTAAGTAATTGAATGTTTTTTTTTTCAATATATTTACATTTAAATATCATGTATATTTCATTTAATAAAATTTAAATATTAATATTTTTTATTTATGTATGATTTAGTTTGATAATATTAAAAATAAAAAATAGATATTATTAATTAATTAATTAATAATATATTAATTTTTTATAATTTAATATAATTTTAAATAATATATAAATTATATATATAAATTTTAATTTGACCACAATTCAACCATAATTCAACAATTAGTCCAATAATTGAACCATAAACCAATAATTTTTTTAATTTAATTAACCCGATTTTAAAACATTGATCACGATATCTAATTCATCATTACAAAACATTTGCAAACCAAGCTTTGAAAGAGGCCAACAAAGCTAGCATGTTTCATCATCAATTTATTTGAATACATAATGACATGACTGACAAAGAAAATATATATATATATATATATATATATATATATATATATATATATATATATATATATAATATATGTTCAATTTATTTTGCTTTCATTTGCTTTAGTCCATATTCAACCTACAATTTCTCATGAATACTCTTTTTGTAACTTGTACTTAAAAAGCAACCAAATGTCTCTTACAATTTTTTTGTTATGTCATATATGGTATCAATTGCGCCAACACAATGCACTAAAATGGATCCCTAAGAAAGACTTAGGATTTATGTAAGTTTTGATTTTTCATCTATCATAAGATATATTGAACCCTTAATAGATGATGTTTTGACAACTGTTTTATGGGTTGCAATTTTTTATAAAAGTGTTTTCTCGTCTTTAAGGGAAGAAAAGTAAATTCCTAAAAATCAACAAGAAATTACTTCAAATGCATATACTTCATCCCATCTTGATCTTTATCTATAAATTAATGTAAACTAGAAGTTTAAAGGATAATTCATTTGCAAAATCTTACAAACTAACTATCATTAGCATTCATTGATATAAAGAAAATGATAAAAGTAACATATCATAACTACAAATACTCCAAGGTTGACCAATGTTTTCATAAGACAACTAACAAATGAATTTAAGAAATATCCGAAGTGTGGTAAAACTGTTGATTCAAAGGATGTAATTCCTCGAAAGAAGATAACATAAGAAAATGTTGGCACTCTTACAATGGGCATAAAAATGACTAATTAATCTAAAATTGATAAAGTTATAATTCCTAAAAAGGCACAAGTAAAACAAAAAGTTCCTAAAAAAAGCACATATTGAATAAAAAAATCCCCTGAAAAGATATGAATTGAATGAGTAGCTCTTGAAAAGGTACATGTACTTGAATATTATAGGATCTCAATAATTTTGTACATATGAGATAAAAATGAGATTGAAATAATATTATTATTATTAATATTTTTGCTTTCCAAGTGGCATTTGATATTATAAAAATTTATGAAGATCCTGAACCACAAAATTGATTGGACAAAAAGAAAAGAAACTATGCAAGTAGGGTTAAACTTATTAACAAAACAAGAAATATTTTGATCTATAGTTTAAATGTTTGAAGATGTAAAGTTTGTTAGGTATTAATTGGTATTTATACAAAAATACAATGGGAATAATGAGATTATAAGATATAAAATGCGATTAGTATCACAAGGTTTTTCGTAAAGATCTAGTATTAATTATGAAGAAACATACTCTCCCATCATAGACACAATTACATTTTGCTTTATAATTAGCTTGACAATCTTAGTAGGATTGAATATGTGTCTTATGGATGTTATTACAACATACTTATATGGATTCATAGATAACTTATATATATATATATATATATATATATATATATATATATATGAAAATCCATGAAAGATTTAGGCTCTGTTTGGTAACTGTTTTCAAAAATTGTTTTATGATATTTTATAAAATAAAAGTTTGTTTAGGAATCTAAAATATTTTTAACCTATTTTTAATATTTTTAAATGTGTTTTAAAATATTTTTGTATCTAGTACTATATTTTTAGTCATTCCATATGATTGTATAATTATTTTTTAAAACTATGTTTAGAAAACAAATGAAAATAATTGAAAACAACTAAAAAATGTTATCTGAAACAACCATGTTTTCCTTTTTTTTTTTTGTTTTAAAGAATAGAAAATTGTTCTCAAAAATAGTTATCAAATAAACTCTTAAATTGCCTAAAGCAAATAGTACAAAGTCTTGTTGCATGTATTTAATCAAATTATAATGATCTTTGTATATGATTAAAGTAACCTAGACGTATGTGATGCAATCACCTTAACGAATACTTGCTAAAAGAAGGGTATGCAAATAATCCTATGTGGTCATGTATTTTTATTAAGAAATTAGAAACCAAACTTATAATTATTACAAAATATGTTGATGACTTAAATCTTGTTAAAACTCTTAAAGAGCTCATAAAAAGAACAAATTATTTAACAAAGGAACTTGAGTTGAAAAATCTTAGAAAAACATAATTTTATATCGGTCTACAAATCAAGCATTTTTCACATAGAGTTTTAATACATCAATCAACATACATTAAGAAAATTTTAAAGTGATTTCATATGGATAAAACACATCCTTTAAGTTTTCCAATGGGTATTCGATTACTTGAAGTAAAAAATGACTTGTTTCGCCTTTGTGAAAATGATGGAAAATTACTCAATCTTAAAGTACAATATCGTATATTATTGGTGCGCTTATGTATCTTGCCAACCATATAAGCCTAAGCATTGTTTTCTAGTTAATTTATGTGCAAGATATAGTTCCAAATCAATTGGAAGACATTAGAATGATATCAAACATATATTATGCTTTGCAAAGCTACCTATCTAAGTCTATTTTATTCAAGAAAATGAAAGTTATAATCGCTTGGATATATAGATACATGATACCTTTTAAACCCATGTAAAGTTAGGTTATAAATAGGGTATGTATTTAAGTCTAATGGTATTTCATGGAGATCTGTTAAACAAATAATTGTGACCACATCATCATATCATTTCAAAATACTTGCAACTCATGTAGCAAGTTGTGAATATGACTAAGATCTATAATCCAACATATTTAAGAATAATGTGGAACATCCTCAATCAAAGGCAACCCGAGAATATCATATGAATATATTGTTACATTCATTATATAAATAAAAGAGGGTTATATTATAGGAGATATGACAAAACATTTCACAAAAAATATTTTTTACACATGAACTCTAAAAAAACGGTGAAATTGATATTTAACAAATACGTTCAAGTGATAATCTAATTGATTTGTTCATAAAACTATTGTCAATCTTAGCATTCAAGAGGTGTTAATGCATAAAAGTGGAATGCATCGACTCAAGGATATCAATATTAGGGGGAACATGTTTCTAAAAGGATGTTAGTGTATTGTACCATTTTTCTGTTCATTCAAGTTTTGCCCCAATGAATTTTACTGGTAAGGTTTTTAATGAGACAGTTTTAATAAACCAAGAACATCCTACAGAATTATAAAATTATTATATTTTTTTTTTGTAGTTTTTTCCATAAAGTTTTTTACTAATAAAGTTTTAATGAGACGCATTCTTTTAATGCGGGGTACATCCAAAAAAAGTGTTGTAAATAAAAATGGTGAGTGACCACCATATATAGTAGCAAGGTGACATAAATCGTATTAAAGATGCGTAATAAATGACAAACATTTTGTAAAACCAATGAAAGACATTTTTTTCCTCGTTGTCTCGTCTCTTTTTTTCACTATTTTTTTTTTTTTTTGCTTCAATTTCAATTTTATATGCTTTTATAACACCCTTAGATATTTAAGGCAACATGACCTGTCTTTATATGCCCCAAAAAAAATTCTCTAGTTACTACTCAAAAGAGCAACATGATGACCCGTTTTATATGCTCTTTAATGGGCTTAAGTCGTTGCCAAAGAACAACCTACAAAGATGCTTAAGGGCCCGGACTAAGGGCCTAGCCCAATATTTTACAAGTCAAATAGGAGACTTTCTTCTTTCTATGCACTAGTGTGAAGTTTGGTCAAACAAAAATATATTAAATTTGTTTTTCTTGTTAGTTTCAATTTTTCTTCCAAAAAATAAAATAAAATCTTATTTTAACTAGAAAATGAATTATAATTCTATAACAAAATTTCAAATTTGTTATATTATCAACAAATTATTTGAAAGTTATTTTCACCTTTAATAAACCAAAAATTGAGTATTAAAACATTAGTACTAAATATAGTTAGTACTAAATATGCTTAATTGTCACATGACGTGTGAAAGGATTTGAAAATTATACGAACATCGTATTAAACAAGTTAGTCTATTCTACAAATCGGCATGAATATCACTTTAAATAAGTCGTCTTGATAATAATATCAATATCATGTTAAACAAATCATATTTGGTTGAAAAACTTTCAACTTGATTTGTCCTATAAGTCGTATTTTCTACAAAAATGTCTCAAAATTGACATAAACATCGTATTAAATAAGTTATATTTAGGGGGAAGACTCGATAGAAATTAAGCAAATTATGTTTTTTTTTTATAAATACCAAATTAAATCAATTGTATTTTTTTATTAAACAACCCAAAAATTGAAATAAATTTGATATCTTATTAAAATTGTGTTTTCTATGAAATGATTTAAAAAAATAATATATCATGGAATATAATAAAAGAAACGGCAAATTTTGGATTAAATGGGTCTTTATTGATCATTTGAAAACCTTAACATTTTTATTATTTAAACCTTTATTCTTTCCTTGTTAAATAAAAAAAATTAAGCCTAATTTTATTATTATTATTATTATTTATTTTAGCAGAAGTGTCTAGAAAAAATAAGTAAAATACTGAGCAAAAGGTTTCAAAGAGGGAGCTTGCTTACATAAGTGTTTTTCATTTTTTTGTAAGAATTTTTTTGAAATTTCTCATCAATTGTATTTTTGAATTTTTATGTAAAAAAGTATTTGAAATTTTCAACTTAAATTGTTTGTTGGGTTTATATATATATATATATATATATGAAAATTTTCTTTTCAATTATGATTTTTTTTGTTGGCTTTTTTCTTATATAAAATGTATCTACATAAGTATAGAATGGAGTCCATAAAAAGTGGTAGACCCAAAAATTAAAATAAATAAATAAATAAATTTAAAAAATCAAACTCAAATATTAATAAAATAATTTATATGCTAAACTTAGTGTTGATTTAATATTAGAAGCCTTTACTAATGTAAAGTTAATAAAAATAAAATAAAATCATACATATATTTTTAAACTTTGCTTTAGAAAAAAGAAGAAGAAGTAACAATATTAATCTTGTAATTGAAAACTATTGCTAAAATGTTTTATTAAAAATAAAAATAATTTTACCATTTTTAAAATTTTAATTAAATAAAAATTTACTTGAGGAGGGAAATAAAATTGTTAAATGATAATAAATAGCATGAACATACTTTTAAATTTTTAGGAGTTACAAGATAGAATTAGAGATAATATATTTTATCTCATATTTGATTGGTATGAAGTAAATTAAAATATCTTATAGTTTATTTTATTTTATATTTAATCCTATATAAGATATGATAAGTAATAAGATATATTATCTAACCATATTTTTGATATTTTTTTTCTATATGAGATATATGTTAATTCTAGGTATTATAAATTTACCTTTTTATTAAGTTTTGTTTAATTTTTTATATTATTTATTTTACAAAATAAAAAATTTTAATTATAAAAAATTAAATTTGTAGTTAGAAATAAAGAACTAATTTTTTATTTATTAAATTATATAAATTTTAAATATTTTAATAATGAAAATTATAAATAAATAAATAATTATTTACCAAATTTAAATATATAATAATTTCTAAATATCAATAAATATAAGAGAAATTTTATATTTATTTAATAAATATCGAAAAATAACATAATTTTTATTCTAAACAATTAAAATTTTATTTATTTATTTTATTAGCTAAATTCTATGTTAGGAACTTAGGATGCATATCCTATCTTATTTTGTTCCACCGATTCCGCTAATTAGATTGGCAACGGTAGATAACGATAACGGTTCCGGTTACTTGTTACTCGTCACGTATCACACCATTCCCGATATCCCTTCATGATTTTGGCGATATTTTTAATTTTTGACACCCAACTACAACGGTCAGGAGTGGGATTTAATGTAAACGTCAACCAAACGCGCTCTTCATAAGCGTGCCTCCAAATATAATGCCAAGATTAAAGCGTCGTCGTTTAGGAAGATTACCGTTTAAATGCTACTCACGAAGCTTCTCTTTTTGTTTTCCTCCTTCTGTTTTCTTGCTCTTTCTGTCATTTTCATAAAGAAGTTTTTTAATTATTAAGAAAAATAAGAAAATAGAATATAAATATTAAATTAATTTTTTATGATAGAAATTAAATATATTAAAAATCGTGTGAGAATTTGAGCAATAAATAATTTGTTTTGTTATTTTTAGTTTTATCGTTTAAAAGCAACGGAATCACGTGCTCTATGGTTTTTCCGCCAACGCTGTCATGACAGTCAAGAGGGTAATCGATACGCTGTGAGAGCGCGTCATATTCACTCTTCGCCTGCCACCGGAAAAAGATAAATAAAAGCCCTTGGATTCAGTCTCATCACACCGCTAGCAGCCTTATCGAAGATGGAGAGGTCTGCGCCGGTCATGTCTCTGTTAATCTGCTTCTTCGTCTTGCACTCCGCCGGAGAAGTCGCCGGCGTATTAACCGGCGGTTCCAATGTGAGCCGCCCCTTACCGGTGCAGAGCCTCTGTGCTCAGCTTGTTCAACCCTCCGGTTATCCTTGTTCCGAACACGCGGTAAGTCTGTAATCTCTCGAACATATAGTCTGGTAAATTGATCGTTCCTGATTGCTCCGTTTGGTTGCTGAGAAACTGGGGAAGAGAAAAAGTAATTGAAAATTGAGGTTTTCGTTTTCTTAGGAATTGAGCAATGAATACAGAGATATCGTGTAATAACGGAATCGTTTTTTCTCTTAAGTTGTTTTCCCAACCGAGCGGGGTTTCTAGTCTGTTTCAATTCTATGATGACATTTACAACAGTTGGAGAATTTTTCTGCTGAAATTCTGTAACAGTGTTAGTAATTTTTGGTTTGGCACTTTGATTATTGTTCTTGGCTGAATGATAGTGAGGTTTGCTTTAACTTGTTTCAGGTTCAAACCAAGGATGGATATTTGTTGGCTCTTCAACGTGTTTCGTCTCCCACTGTGAATTTAGGATCTCAACCAGGTCCTCCTGTTCTGCTTCTACACGGTCTCTTTATGGTGATTTTCTTACTATTCTTACAACAAAATTACTGTACTTTCAGAACAAACTGAAATCTTTGTAATTGTTTTACTAATGTATAAAACCCTACTTGAGATAGATTTATTTATAATTTTTAGGGTTCTTTTGTTTAACATTTTGAAATTACTTTCATTGTTTCTAAAAGCAAACTTGTGTTGATTTTTGCTCTTAAAAGCAATAAAAGTATTTTCACCTAGCCGAGGAAGCAGTTCTCCAGTTAACTATCAAAATTCCTCATATTTTTAGCTTCTTAAAGAATAGAACAATTATTGGCTAGAACCTTAAAGAACTAGCTTGGCTAGAACCTTAAACCTGGCATCACGAGTGCTCATGATCCAGAGGTTTATAGATAGACTCACCCAATCAATGTCTTTGGGACTGAATGGTCGTTGAGAAAGATGATGATTTGTAGAGCCGGGTGGTATCCATTTCTTTCCTTTTTGTTTGTATTTCATCCTTTGTAAACATGAGAGCATTGATGGTAAAGATTTTCTCAACTGCTTCATTGGAGCCCTTCTGGCATTAGAGTCGACAGGACTTGTGCTTCTTGTAAGACATTTAAAAAATACTCCTTTAGGAGAGGTTCTCAACAACTTCAAGATCGATATGGGACATGCGGCCACCTTTTCTGTTTGATCTGCAACTACTTCTTCCTCATTCTTGGGCTATGACTCCCTTGCCTCCTAAGCCAGTTAAGGCCTTCAACTGGCATCTCTTCTTCATATATTGCTGTCGCACCTACCTACTTCAGTTAGACTGTGGGTGGGCCATTTTTACAAAATACTGATCTTTTTCTTGTTCCTCCTAGCTGGATGCATTGAATTGAAACAAAATCCTGTTTATTTAAGTTCTGGTAGCATCCCATTGGGATGGTCACGTGTGAAAATTGCAGAAGCAGTCAGGCCATCTTTGGCATTATCATCTACCATTAGGTTAGGAGGGGATATTTCTTGGGGGCCACCTAGATACTGATTATAGTTTAGATAGAAGATTCAATGGAGGTATATATGTGATCACTCAGACTAGTTGAGCATCATATATAAATGATTGCTCAGAATGGTGTCCATCTACAATGGCCTACCAAACAAATGCCTATAAGTGATCTAGGCTATGTCCGTGCTTATGAATATATGGCCAACATTGAACTTTTACATGGCTGTCAAATGACGCAAAAGCCAAGACCAACCTTTTGAGGACCCATGCAAGGCATCTTAGAAAAGGTTATGCCAAGGCAATTGCCACGAGCAAGGCACTAAAGTGTAAGAGAAGGCGACCTACTCCTTCTAATATATATAAAATTTAATTTAATGATGATTGTGATGTGAATAAAACATGGATAGGTTCAAGCTATTTCATGATTGTATGCTTCATTCGATATAGTAATTAAAGCTCTAGACTTTGTTGCCTTGGATTGCACTCACTCTTGTTAGGCATTGTTCATAATATGGTCCTTTTGTTTTCCTACTGAAAAAAAAAAAGAAAAGCAAAAAGAAAAATATCCCTGCAATTTGCACCCAGAAAGTTCATAGACCTTTTAGTTTGTCCTGAATCACTTTTAATCTTTCCTTGTTGAATTATGAACAAAGCTAAAAGGAAATACATGGTGACATAATGCTGTTTCACCGCTGTTATCAACAGCGCTTGTATTAATCTGCAGGTCCCTGATTTTCTGCTTTAATTTTCTGGCACAGACCAAAATGTCATGTACTTATATCCTATTGTAAAGTATAGCACATAACCGAAATCTGTTTGATGAATATACTATGGTGTGTTAATTCCACTAAAGGCCATGATTCTATAAGATATCTAGCTTTTTTTTTTTTTTTTTTAATGTATAAATAACTTGTATCCATTCCAACGTTCAATTTGTTTAATTCTTCTCATCTTGCATTATTCTCTGTTTGCTAATATTGATATATGCTCTCTCCATGTTTCTAGTTTTGTGCTCTCTTTCTGAAATTTCCATTTTGATTTTTCATTTACATAGTCTAAAATGATTGAGGCATTTATTGGATAAATTCTTAGGTGGTTATGAGTTTACATAGACTAGAAACTTGGTTTCTGACATTTTCTTATTCTGATGTTTGCTCAATTTAAAATAAGAACAGGCTGGTGATGCATGGTTTTTGGACAACACAGAGCAGTCATTAGGCTTCATCCTTGCAGATCATGGTTTTGATGTATGGGTTGGAAATGTGCGTGGAACACGCTGGAGTCATGGGCACGTCACTTTATCAGAGAAAAACAAGGTAAAGTTAGTTTGCAGTATATTTTTATCTCCATCTAAAGTTGAGCACACTTTCATTGAATTGACAGGTGTCTAACTCATAGTCCGATATATCTAACAGCTCTCTTCATCTTCTAAAGTTGATTATACTTCCATATACATTACTTTTTTATCAGAACTTCTTTATATATCACTTTGAATTTGCATAATGTAAGGTTTTGGACCACTGTGAAATTGAATTGCCATAAAAAGTTTCATGTTATGTAACTAGTACTTTACAAAAAATTAAAAATAATTTGTCTTGGTCATAGTGGAGTTGGGTGCATAGACTTTGATACCGGCTCTGTTAGAATTGGTATCCTGCTCTTCTAGCCTAGGTTGCATTCTTGTGTTTTATGTAGGACGTATTTCATGAGAATAACAAAATAGGAATCTTAAGCAAACATATATTTAGAAGAGCAATGGAGATTTATTTAGAATATCATAATGGAGAGGAGAATTAACTGCATATATAAGTATGGTCTTGGAATGAGAATTTTAGCATCCAGATCTTATGAGAAAAGACCGTCTTCTACCTTTCCATCCTCATCAGGTAACTTTTACATGCATGTAGATTTATATCCTTAAATGAGAAGTCTGCTTGGGGGATTGACTGGTATCATCAACCTGGGTTTATGTTCTGTAGTAGTCTAACAAGGAAAGTCTGAATGAAATTTGTGTATATTTCTTCTTGTCTGTAATATTATCAAACTGAGTGTATGCTTTTGTTGTAGGAATTTTGGGATTGGAGTTGGCAGGAATTGGCACTGTATGATCTTGCAGAAATGATCCATTATATATATACCATGACAAACACCAAAACCTTTGTTGTTGGACACTCACAGGTCTTGATCCATTTGGTTTATAACAAAACCCACCTTTGGTATCGATCAGTTTACTTCTGGCTTCTGTTCTTTGCTCTACTATGAGTTTATTTTCTTAACTCTCTTCACAGGGGACAATCATGGCTTTGGCTGCTTTCACTCAGCCTGAGATAGTGGAAATGGTTGAAGCTGCAGCTCTTCTTTGTCCCATATCATATCTAGAGCATGTCAGTGCTCAATTTGTACTTAGAATGGTCAACATGCATCTTGATCAGGTATCTTTTGCATTTAGACATGTTTGGATTACAGTGTGGAAACACTTTCTGATGGTACAAATTGACATATCAGTTCTTTTTGGACAGATGATTCTTGCTATGGGTATCCATCAACTTAATTTTAGAAGGTTTTGTTCTATCTATTTTCCATTTCTGTCTTTCATTTTGTTTGTTAATAGTTCTATGTATACTGATATTACCATGTCTTATTTATTTTCAGCAATGTGGGAGTTTACCTTTTAAATTCTGTATGTGAAGGCCATTTTGATTGCAACGACTTGCTAAGTTCAATCACAGGTTCTGTCTTTGTCTCTCTCATATATGTTTGTGTGTGCATTGATGCCCCCAAATCTGTGCATGTGACCATTTTTTTTTATAATTTTTTGAGAACTGATGGTGCATAATGTGGTTAAATAACAAGGAAGTTCTGGAATGCTGTTTTATTTGATTTGCAGTGAATTTTCTCCTCACCTTGAAAATGTCATAAAATTGATGTCTATTTTCTCTCTATCCTATTTCTTTAAGGCATTTGAGTTTGCTGCAGCATCCAAAACCCAGTTCCCAAACCATACTGTCATGGAAAGATATCTCAAAATCCACATGCCATTCCAGTGGCTTTGGTCTTACTGTCTTATGTCACAAGAAGCATGTTCTATCCCTTAACTGAATTATGTGAGCGTAATAATCCTGTTGATTTCTTGTTGTTGTTATGGATCAATTTTCAGGCTTTCTGATAATCAAAGAATTCTAGTGGTATAATAATTAGCATTGTTCAATGAAGCCAATTATTGCATTGTCGGTATTTTTGGCAGCAGTGATTTAATGGTGGGGTTCACCCAAGCATTTTGAACTTTCTATATTAACAGAATTAAGTCTCATCCAAATCTTCATAATTGGTCCTATATTTTTTCAATATTTTTGGTGGCTTTATCTAGGGCATTAAGTGTAATGTTAATACTAATGGCTTTATCAGGGGCATTAAGTGTAATGTCAATGTGTGTGACGGGGTGTGATTGTTTAGATACTGGAAATGTTTGTGCTCCAACACTTTAAAATTGATTCTAGAGTCAAATCCTAATAATGTAAAATAGTTGGGCTAATGGTCTCCCCACTATTTTAAGGTCTCAGTGATCAGAATGTTGGGTTTCTAAAAGAATTTGAATCATCAAACTCCATGATGGGGGTTCCTGAAAGCATTTGATTCATCAAACTCCAACTAAATAGAGAAAGGGAACCTATCAAAAAACTAAATAAAGGGAAAAAAGTGTCTCCTTTGAGTGGTTTTGATGTATCATATGATTGAACGATTTGCATCATATGAGATGGTTGATAGATACACAGCCTGATCCATTTCCCTCAAAAACAGGCAACTAAATAAAGGAAGACAAGTTCCATTATTTTGATGAGAAATATTGAACTTTTCAGACTGAAGTACCAATCTATTTACTCTACATGGTTGTAGTGTTTCTATGATCACTTCCTTGAAATATTTCATTTCCCCTTTTACCAAGCAAACCCTTTAATGTTTTTTGGTAGCTCTTTTAACTTTTCCCCTTATCACCTAAGAATTATTGACCATGTTACTAAAAATACTGTAGCATCAGGACCTATACTTGAGATGGTTAGAAACTGTTCGGCTTGTTCATATTACAATGCTGATTTAAAGCATTGAATTGTATTTGCCTGTGGTAGAAACAGTTGTAATCTGTATCGATAAAATGGTTGTTGTATTGGAGTGGTTGAATGATTACTATATGGTTCTTCTGCATAAGGCCTTTTGGAGGGCATTTTCTACTGAGTATGGTTCTTAAGTACCTAAAAATTCTAGCAAGAAAAGAGCATAAAAGAAAAGAAAATAATATGGTTCTTAAGTGGAAGGTACTAAATTTTGTTTGTGAATGTTCTGATCTTATAGTCCATTCTATATCTTTATCTATTTTTACATTGTTTTAAATTTGATCTCTTTTCAGGGGAAAACTGCTGCTTTAACAACTCACGCATTGACTACTATCTTGGATATGAGCCTCATCCATCATCCTCAAAAAATCTCCACCATCTGTTTCAAAGTATGCTCCACACTTTCTTGTCACAACCTTCTATTTTGAGGGCCTTTAAGGTCGATGTTTTGCATAAAACTTTCCCAACCAAAGTGCCACATTGTTACTTTTTAACTGCTAAAACTTGATTTCTATCTTCATCATGTCTGGGTATTTTTAACAGTTGATTGTCCAACAACTGCATTCAATTGTCCCTGTTGCAGTAAAAACAACATGAAGGGGATGAAATATTCACTAAGTTACAATGTCTCTTATAAAGATGTCCTCCCTCCCTGTGCCCTCTCTCTAATTTGTCTTTTTCCCACTCCTGGATGATTTTGTTTCTAACAGCCTTCTGCTTGGCAGTGATCCGAGCTGGAACTTTTGCAAAGTATGACTACGGAATCTGGAGAAATCTCAAGCACTATGGTCAGGTCAATCCACCAAGATTTGATCTTAATAGCATACCCAAGTCGTTGCCGATATGGATGGGTTATGGGGGCAGTGATGCCCTGGCAGATTTGACTGATTTCAATCACACACTCACCGAGTTGCCATCCGAACCAGAACTGCTTTATCTTGAGAACTATGGTCACATAGACTTCCTTTTGAGTGTAAATGCAAAGGAAGATGTTTACGATAACATGATCAGGTTTTTTAGGTCACGAGGAAAGTCTAGTTGTTCAGCTGGTTTGTGCAATATATGATAGTTATGATTCATGGATGTGCTTCGCCAATTCTATATTTTTATTGTGTATATGTTTGTAACTTCACATTTTTTTTCTTCTTTCTCTGATAAGGGCAATGAACGAGGGAGAGTGCTGCGTAGTAATAAGGTTTGCCTTCATTTACCACAATTTCCTGTTTGGTTGCTGAGAAAAGAGACAGTTTTGAAATTTGACACATTTTCCCATCTGTTTATGCATTTCTCTCTTCGTGGCAACCAAACAGATAAATTACGTTACGGGGAATGTCTTCCCACTTACTAACCAAACGTACTTTTAACTGCCTTTGCAGGATTAGAAGATGAAACTAGTTATTTATGATAATCAAAAGAAAGGAAAAAAAAAAATCGAAGATCGGCTTCTTTTTAATATCAAGCGCAGGATTAAAGCTCTGTTATGAACTGTCCACCCCAAATATGGTATGTAAAAATGGTGGCTAATATATGAGAGTGTGGACTGTTTAAATTGTTTATTGTCAGTTGGATCAAAAGTAAAGCATCATCAGAATCCAATTGCCTTCTGGGATTCTACTCGTTTCTCTAGAGCATCAGTACAATCTTGGCTCAGAATAAGTACTCTGCCTCCTCTCTACATGGTTCCCCAGAGCCCATTCTTGGGCCTCGGCCGGGTTGGAACTTGAGCCCTGCTGGAAGAAGACGTGCAAGCAACGTCTATGCAACATGTTATATAAGAAAAATCACATATGGTCATGGGTGGTAGTCATTGAATGTGATTTTGACGTCGGAAAAATAAACATGAACGTTACAACGGGAAAACACTAACTTGATTTAATGATTATTTGGACATAAAATTCCGGGCAAATGCAAATTTGATGATTTTTTAGATAGAAAATTTAAATTCTAATTTTAATGATTATTTAGACACAAAATCTAGATTTACTATGCCTTTTTTTTTCTTTCTTGGATTATTCGATTGAAAATGATAAATAATCTTGAATTTGTAAGAGTTCATTTTCTCATGCTTGAACTTAAAAAATAATTTTTTTATATATAAATACCCTTTAATATTAAAAAAAAAAAAAAAAGAAAGTTAAAAGGGTATTTAAAAAAAATGGATATGATTTAGATTTAAAATTAAAAAAAAAAAAGATTGGTAAATTTGAGATTATTTCATCTTAATCAAATAATATATATATTTTTTCACTCCGTGGGATGAACATTTGACTGGTTGACAATCTAAACACCATAAATAACTAACCTAACACAATTGAATGATCCGTATAATTCAACCTACCACAATTTCAATTTGGACCTAACCCAAGAACAGATCTGATTGGACTTGAATCTTATCTCCGATCCAGCCAACCCAAAGGAATCCTATCATTGATTTTGCTGTCTCCATGGATAAGTTGCTTTTGCCTTTATGTCGTACAAAATTCAGATACCCCAAATTGGATTTTTCTCAATAGTACGGTAATTTAAAAAAGTTATGCTTAAATTACTGTAGTAGAAGAAGTTATTACAAATATACGGTAGTTTTTGCCACCTAGGAAAGAGGATTTACCACTTAGGAGAGAGGAGAGAAGAGAGAGGTTCAACGGATAAATTTTTTTTTAAACAAAGGGAAATCGTCTTTTCAAAAGACGAGTTCCATGAAAAAAAAAATAGTATTTAAAAAAATTCTCCATTTACAAGGGAACTCGAGTTCCTTGAAAAAAAAAATATATTTTTTTTTTTAAAATTCCAAATTGTTATTTAAAAAAAAAAACAACAATTCCTCGAGGGAACTCATCTCTTCAAGAGACGAGTTCCCATGGGAAAAAAAATATATATTTTTTAAAAAAAATTCCCAAATTAAAAAAAAAAAAAAACAATTCCACAAGGAAACTCGTCTCTTGAAGAGACGAGTATAAAAAAGTTCCCAAATTAAAAAAAAAAAAAACAATTCCACAAGGGAACTCGTCTCTTCAAGAGACGAGTTCCCATGGGAATTTTTTTTTTTTTTTTAAATACCCAAATTAAAAAAAAAAAAAAAAAATCTTCAAGAGACGAGTTCCAGGGGGAATTTTTTTTTTTTTAAATATTTTTTTTATAAAAAAATTCCCAAATTAAAAAAAAAAAAAAAAAAAAAAAACAATTCCACAAGGGAACTCGTCTCTTCAAGAGACGAGTTCCCATGGGAAAAAAAATACCCAAATTAAAAAAAAAAAAAAAAAAAAACAATTCCTCAAGAGAACTCGTCTCTTGAAGAGACGAGTTCCCATGCGAAAATTTTTTATTTTAATTTTTTTTAAATACCCAAATTAAAAAAAAAAAAAACAAACAAACAATTCTTCAAGGAACTCGTCTCTTCAAGAGACGAGTTCCTAGGGGAAATTTTTTTTTTCTTTTTAAATATTTTTTTTATAAAAAAATTCCCAAATTAAAAAAAAAAAAAACAATTCCACAAGGGAACTTGTCTCTTCAAGAGACGAGTTCCCATGGAAAAAAAAAAATTAAAAAAAAAAAAATTTTTTATAAAAAAATTCCCAAATTAAAAAAAAAAAAAAAATTTCACAAGGTAACTCATCTCTTCAAGAGACGAGTTCCCATGGGAAAAAAGAAAATTTAAAAAAAAAAAAAACCCAAAAAAAAAAAAACAATTCTTCAAGGGAGACGAGTTCCCATGGGAAATTTTTTTTTTTTTAAATATTTTTTTTATAAAAAAATTCCCAAATTAAAAAAAAAAAAAAAAAACAATTCCACAAGGGAACTCGTCTCTTGAAGAGACGAGTTCCCATGGGAAAAAAAAAAAATTTTAAAATTTTTTTTTTAAAAAAAGATACCCAAATTGAAAAAAAAAAAAAAAAAACAATCCTTCAAGGGAACTCGTCTCTTGAAGAGACGAGTTCCCATGGGAAAAAAAAAATTTTTTAATGAAGAGACGCAACCACACAATTCAATTGAAGAGACGAGTTCCCAAATTAGTTATTTTTATTTTTTATTTTTTATTTTTATATTTTGGGATTTTTTATAATTTGGGATTTTTTTTTTAATGAAGAGACGATTTCCCTTTTGCAATATTTTTTTTATTTTTTATTTTTATATTTTGGGATTTTTTTAAAAAATATATTAAAAATATTACTTTTTTTTAAAAAGACTATTTCCCCTTTGGAATTTTTTATTTTTATTTTATAATTTGGGATTTTTTAAAAAAAATAAATATATTTTTTTTATGGGAACTCATCTCTTCAAGAGACGAGTTCCCTTGATGAATTGTTTTTTTTTTTTAAATAATAATTTGGGAATTTAAAATATATATATATATATATTGGGAACTTTTTTTTTTTAAAAAAAAGACGAGTTCTCTTGAGGAATTGTTTTTTTTTTTTAAATAAAAATTTGGGAATTTTTTTTAAAAATATATATATTTTTTTATTTTTCATGGAACTCGTCTCTTGAAGAGACGAGTTCCCTTGAGGATTTTTTTTTTTTTTTTTTAAATTTGAGAACTTTTTTAAAATATATATATATATATATATATTTTCCATGGGAACTCGTCTATTGAAGAGACGAGTTCCCTTGCGGAATTGTTTTTTTTTTTTTTTTTTTTTTTTTAATTTGGGAATTTTTTTTAAAAAAATATTTTTTTAAAAAAAAATTTCCCATAGGAAACTCGTCTCTTGAAGAGACGAGTTCCCCTTGTGGATTTTTTTTTTTTAATTTGGGAATTTAAAAAAAAAAAAATTCCCACTCTTTCCCCTTGTGGAATTGTTTTTTTTTTTTTTTTTTTTTTTTGAATTTAGGAATTTTTAAATTTTTTTTTTTTTTAAATTTTTTTCCCATGGGAAACTCGTCTCTTGAAGAGACAAGTTCCCTTGTGGAATTGTTTTTTTTTTTAATTTGGGAATTTTTTTTAAAAAAATATATATTTATTTTTAAAAAAATTTTCCCATGGGAAACTCGTCTCTTGAATTTCCCTTGTGGAATTTTTTTTTTTTTAAGGAATTTTTTTTAAAATATATACCTTGAGGATTTTTTTTTTTTTTTATATATTTTTTTTCATGGAAAGAGACGAGTTCTCTTGTAAATAGGGAATTTTTTTAAATACTATTTTTTTTTTCATGGAACTCGTCTTTTGAAAAGACGATTTCCCTTTGTTTAAAAAAAAAATTATCTGCTGAACCTCTCTCCTCTCTCCTCTCTCCTAAGTGGCAAATCCTATTTCCTAGGTGGCAAAAACTATCGTATATTTGTAATAACTTCTTCTACTATAGTAATTTAAGCATAATTTTTTTAAATTACCGTACTATTGAGAAAAATCCCCCCAAATCTGGAATTTTGACAAAAAAATAACATAGAAAATTGCAAACAATAAATGTTAAAGCAGTACAAAAGCAAATAGAGACAAGGAGGACAACTTTATTTAAGCCTTTTTTTTTTTTCTATGCCAACAACCGGTGGTCGGCCAACTAAACTTAATGGAAGGGTAGATGATTGTTGGAAATATTTGAGGTGGGAATTGATGAATTTGTAATTTAAAAAGTGTGAGCTCCAATTTGTTACGTGGCCGTTTTTACAAATGATGTATTATAATCCATCGTAGATTATTTGATGATGAAATGTACTACTAGATATTTTTAAATATTATTTGATTATTATTATTATTATAATTATTATTATTTATCATTGTCTCACATTCAAATACATTTTTAAAAAACGTGTAAAATTGATTCCGTTAAATTGATATAATATTCATAAGTTTGAATAAATGAAGGTTATTTTTTCAAAAGTATGAATTATTTTATTCATTTGGAGTGAAGGATTGGTTCTTGCTAATCATAAAATTGTAGGTATAAATTTCTTTTCAAGAAAAATTAGCCGTCAATTAAAATTGATTAATTCAGAACTAAGGTCCAATTTTTATTTTGACTTGGTTTATACATTCACGAATCTTAAGTGCGGGTTTGAATTTTGGTTTTACTTGTCTTGAAGCTACGTTAGGACTTTGATTTAGCTTATGTTCGTTGAGGTTACAAATACTTAATTTTGAATAGAAGATGCTTTGAATTTGATCTTCAAATTTATAAACTTGATTTTTGAATCTTCCAACTTGTTCTTTAAATCATAGAACTTGTTTTTTAATTTTAGACTTGAACTTCAAATCTTTAAATTTAAACTTAAAGGATATTTTAATATTTAAAGATGAATTTGAAGAATCCCTGAATCTTTGAACTTAGATTTGAAGATCAAAGACGAGGCTTGAAGTACACTTAAGGCGTTGAAATAATGTCTTCAACTTTGTTCTTCTATTGTCTTCATACTTCGCCTAAAAGCTTTGCAAATAGGGATTGGAAACTCCATATTTAAATAGTTTTATTATTTCTTAATTAAAATTAATATTTAGGGAGATTTGAAATGCTATTTCATAGTTTTAACTCATTGAGATAAGAATAAGTAAAAATAACATTTAAGGAGATTTGGAAGACTATATTTGACCATCTTCAATTTATTTTTTGATCAGACTCAATAATTATCTCTTTTATTATTAAAGTTAACATTTTTTTGTTTATTTTAATAATTAGATTTTAATTATTAAAATATATGTTTATTTGTTTTAATGGAAGACAACTAGTCTCTTTTTCTGTTAAAATATCAACCAACATAATTAAAACAAATTTGTTATCAATAAGTTCAATTTAATTATATTGATTGATATTAATAAATTACTTTTAGTAACATTTGACTTTTTCTATTTACCCAAAAAAAACACCACCTTCCTCTTGTGCATGGCACATGTGACATGTGTCATGACTTAATTGGAGGAGGTTATTGCCATATGACACTTTTTATTTTATTACATCTCTCAGCATTGTATGTTTTAGGACACATGATGGTTTTTTAATTAGTCATAACTTAAACTAATTATATATATTTAATTTTTTTGTAGGCTAATAATTAATTTAATTTGAATATATGATAATTGTAAAAGGTTAAATTTTGTCATTTTACATAACCATGTCCATAATTACCACCAATATGACATGGTTGAGTAGTCTAATTAGAGATGTTTTGACTTATGATTATGAGCTATGATTCTAATTAATTTATCCCCTGTTTGTATTAGTTCCTTGAAAGTTAAGCATGATTGGTCCCTTTCATTCTATGAAGACCTCGACCTAGTCTAGCTTTTTAGAAGGTTGGTTCCCTTAGTTGAGTTAAGATATAAAGCAAAGGCATGTATGTGTCATTGGAAAGTGTCTCAAATTTCTAATTAGAATATGTTTCTTTTTGTAAAAGAAATATTATGTATAGAATATTTCTTAAGGTCATATGTGATAATTGTAATTAGATTCCTTATGGAACAAGAAAAACTAGAAGGAATATCTATATAAGTATTCTTGGTCATAAGGGAAAAAAGTTACGAGGGAGATGAACTTGTGAAACTAGATGAGGTGGATAAAGATGCACGGAAAAACAAAGACACCTAATGAAGTGAGACACATCTGATGGTGCAAAAAGGCTCGTGGTTCAAGATGGAATGCAAAAGTGGAATGCTTCAAGACCTAATAATTGTATATATTTCTATTGCATGGTGAAACGTTCTTTCTCATTATTGGAGATAGGTATGAATGACTAAACCACATTAAGACCTTGTCTACCTTTGCGTGAGGTTTGCTTTGTTTTTGTATTTTTCCCTTACGGGAATAATTCTATAACATGCTTAGGTGCCTCCATAGTTCATTCATTAACATGATAGGTGTTATCGAGCTTTCATCTTGAAGGAAAAATTGGATTATTCGGTTGGACCAAGGCTACAAGTTGAACTCGAACTAGGGTTAAAACTTGAAAAATAGTGGAAATTAGAGTAAACTTTATGATGACTAAAAACTTGATAAAAACAAATAATTAGCTATCTCGACAATGTATTGTATATATGACCAAATTCCGTTATAAAAAACTTGAGTTTGGTAGGTGAAGTGAAGCAAACTACCCTTACCTACCTCCTCTCTGTATCTATAGCCGGCAATGGTAAGAGCTGCTAAGCATGGTGACTGGATCGGATCATCACTAGTCTCGTTTAGGTGATCAAAGTTCCCATATAAGGGTGGCACTGCACCATTCGGATGAGAAATTTGATTGTCATTTTGGCTTTGCTTTCAAGTCTTGACAAAATTTAAAAAGGAATATTGCTGTGGTCACCATTTTTAATTAGCGTTCATGAATTTCCCACCTTTTCATGCAAAATCCTTTTTACCTTTAATCAAAATATCAATCAGTCCAAACACAATCATAATTGACAAAAAGCATATCCCTTTCCACTAGGGTTAAACAAAGGGGTAACTAAAACTTCTTCCCATTTTCCTTGTGGTGGTAGCACACCCTTCTCAACCCACCACTTCTCTTTATTTTTTCAGTGACAAATTCTTTAATAACTAAAAGTTTTTTTTTTTTTTTTTTTTACCCTAAAAAAAATATATCATATATACAACTTTAAATCTCATGGTTTTATACCTTGATTTTATTTGTTTTTGATGGATAGTAACCCTATTGTTGACATAAATGTTCTTAATTATTTTAAGTATTTACATGTAGATTCGAAAAGAAATGATTATTTTTATAAGAAAAGAATGAGAGTATTTTTATTAAAATATGACCAAAAAAGATGGAAAATTTGGGTTTTCAATGATCATTTTAATCAAATAATCCTATTATCATCCAATGATTTATATTTCATAATAGACATTATTTATATTATGTCTTTTTAACTTAACATTATTTACATTAAAACTATTGCGGACATAACATGTATAAACAGATATGATCAAGATATAATATAAACAATGCTAATTCATGAACACAAAGATAAAATAATTTGCATACATGTTAATGAGGTATTAATAAGTTCGACCAATCAACTACATTCATAAACAATAGAAAACCATTCCATTATGCTATAAAAAATGCTTCTCATTAAATGTTTCTTATTCTTTTTAACGTCTCTATCTCATTAAGCATAATTTCACAAACTTACTTCCATTTCATAATCCTTTTTCTTTACAACTTAAAATATTTATAAAAAATATTCTTAATAACTTTTTTTATTCTATAAAAAAATATAATATTACAATAATATATGAATATACAAAATATTCAATACAATATTCTTCTTACTAATTAAGAATTTAGAACACTTTGTTTTTTACCTTCTAGGTTTCACTACACATTCCATTGTGTAAATGTGGAATTCGGTGGCCGCTGGTTTCCATTTTCCACTCTTTAATCAGACAGAAGTGGAATTCGGTGGAGACGAGCCAGTTGTCATTCGGGATTAACTCAAACCTAATAACCCCAAGAATAAAAAGGGGAGGTGTACTGACATTTGACACTAGGTTGCTGCCACCTAAATCTACTCACGTGTTCCAAGACCCCTCTACAGCTGGTCACCAGTTGCGGCTCAACCCATTTCACCAACTACTTCCAAATAATATTATTTTATTTCTTGGGCTGGGGTTGGTCATTGGTGGCTGTTAGGGTTAAACCCGGCCATTTCACACAATAGCAAAAATATATTTACAAGTAAAGCTATGAAAAGATAAATTAATATCTCATAACACCAAGGCAATACTTTTTTTTAATTCTATATTATTCTCTAACATTTAAAATAATAAAATATATCAAATAATTGCTATTAAATAATATATATTTACATATATTTTTATTTATAATTTAAGTTTTATGTAAATATAGAATAAGGTCGAGTTAGATTGGATGTGCCCAAACCCTTATTCAATTCCCATCCAAATTTAATTCACATTGGCTTGGGTTGAGTATACGCCAAAACATTTTTAATTTAAAAAATATTTTCAAAACAAAAAATTATCAGATAGAATTTGAAAAACACTTTTTAAAATCTGAATCACTTTAGTATTGGAAAAACATTTATGAAGAAAATACTTTCATTAAAAACACTTCCTCTAAAAAGGTTGACAAATACACTTTAAACTTCCTATATTATAGCCCTAGTGGTCAATTTAGGCGTTCGACAATGATTTTAGGAAGTTTTTCTATAATTTCTAATATTTAAAAATTTTTATTTTTCAAGTATTAAAAAAAATTAGAAACACTTCCTAAAATCACTGTGAAACACACTCTTAATTTTAAACCTTGAAGCATTAATAATAACAAGTTGAAACAAAATAATTAGGATTTATTTGATAATTGTTTTTTAGAATAGTTTTTTATTCTCTAAAATAAAAAAATAAAAGAAAAAAAAAACACGGTTGGACAAAAAAAATGTTTTATGTTTTATGTTCTTAAAAATAGAAAATAAGATGTTTTTAAAAAACATTTTTAAATTGGTTTTTATTGTTTTTAATAGTTTTTTTAGGACTGTTTTAAAAAATAATTATATAAACACATAAAATAATTAAAAATAAAATATTAGATATAAAAATTATTTTTAAAACATATATAAAAAATATGAAAAATAAGTTAACAACGTTTTAGATTTCCAATCATACTTTTGTTATACAAAACATCATATAATAATTTCCAACAACTATTCTTAAAAATTGTTTTCGAAAACAATTACCAAATAAGGCTTAATATTTTCCCTCTTTCTTCTAGTGTTTTTTTTTTTCCCTATTTTTTCTATTTTCATCATTTAATGGTAAAGTTTAAGAAACTATATTCCCTTAGTACAATTTAATTTTATTACCATCAACATTCAAATAAAAGAAAATTTTATAAATATTGTTTTTAAACACTTTTTTTCTTAAAATTTTCCATTTTTTTTCCAAAGTTTATAATAATCAAACATAACCCTAATATTTGAATTTAAATTAAATATTTTTTAATAACACAGTGTTTTTAATATTTTGTATTTAAATATATATATATAAACATCACCTTGAGATAAATGTGATTTATGATTACCTAAAATATTATAAAGTCCGGATTGAGATGGTGCTTTAGAGTAATTGGAAGAAGTAAATAAATTAAAAATTGGACAGCGTGGCATGATTCTCCTCCATCTCCAAAATACAGATGGATCATGATTGCATTTATTGGATCTCAAACTTTCTGGTATTTTTTTTATTTTTTATTTTTGTTTTTTCCACGCCTTGAGATATTGGTTTGTCGGTCAATTTCTGCAAATAACAAGAAAGCTAATTTAATTGGATAAAAATTAGACAAACTCAATTACAATAATAGAATATTACAAGACACTAATTAGGAGACAAAATAAAGAAGAGAAACAAACAGGTTGCGTGAAACGACACCGCTATGTGCAGGAGAAAGGAAAGAGGAAGGGAAAGGCAATTCGATACGGAATCCAGTCAAGACCCCTTACCCTAAGAAGGGTATTCTAGTTATTCCACACCAGGTCTGATTACTTTTACCCAAGCGTTACTTCACACGTGTCCCTTCAAGATACTGAAAACTGAAGACTTTGACTTTAAATTTTTGTTTTGTAAATGATCTCAATGCTCCTTCTCCGAACCTCGTCGACAAAACCCTGTAGATTCCGTTCGGAGGAACCGCCCTCCGCCACCGCCTGCTCCGCCGCCTTCTTCCACTTCATGGCGTTTTGCTTCAACTCCGCTGCCTTTGGTCCGGTGGTGGCCTCGATCAAACACTTCTCCACCTCGGACCGGGTGATGAGCTTGTTTTCGGCCTCGCCTCTGCACATTCTCACTCCAATTTTGAATTCGTCCACCAAGTACTTGGCGTCGGTGACTTGATCTCCCCACTGTGGGAACGCCACCACCGGCATGCCGGAGCTGAGAGCCTCCATGGACGAGTTCCATCCACAGTGGGTAACGAAACAGGCAACGGAGGGGTGAGCTAAGACTTGCTCTTGCGGGCTCCATTGCACCACCTTGCCTTTGTCACCGGCCTTTTCCAAGAACCCTTCTGGAAGAACTAGGAGTTCCAGGCCGGCGTCTTTGTGCGGCGGTTTCATCACCCATAAGAATTGCAGGCCGGAGTTTAAGAGCCCATAAGCGATCTCGTCGACTTGGTCTTGTTTCAGGTACACGACGCTTCCAAAAGAGACGTAGACGACGGAGGAGGGAGGCTTGGAGTCGAGCCACTCGATGCAGTCGTCAGCCTTCATGAAGTCGCCACGGACAGTGGCGTTTGGCACCTTAGGGTTCTTGTATAAAGGTCCTACAGGCTTGATCGGGCAGATCTTGGACATGTATTCGATGACTTCGGGTTCCAGTTCTTGGAACGTGTCCATCAATATACAGAAGGGCTTGTCCAGGTTCCTGTACTGGCCTAAGATAGCTCTCCTCAGGAATGGGTATGGAGTGGTCGGGTACAAGAAGCTAGCGACTTCATCATACTTCAAGAGAGGCATACATGGCAACTGAACATCGATTTCAGGCTCAGCTTCGGAGGGAAAAGGGACTAAGCCATGGTAGTAGTGGTAATACGTAGAAAAGCAAGCGCAAGATTGAACCCAAAGCATGGCACTGGGGATTCCAAGATCAGCTGCTACATCAGAAACCCATGGAATAAATGGGTTGTTGATGAGGCAGGAGACAGGTCGATCCTGCTCTGCGTGTTTTTTGATCATCTGAGGAAGAACCTTTTTGCCCACGAGCTCCAGCTGGGGCAAGTAAAGGTCCAAATCTTGGCGCTTGGGCTCGTTCTCGTCCCACTCATCTTCGAAAAACTCGAACCTGATCAGACCTTCTCCGACCGGTGTCGGCTGGTCAGTAATGTTACTGGCTTTCCTTATCTGCTTCCCGATACTCTCTGGAGTGGAGAAGGTAACAAGCAAGCCCTTTGAAGCCAGACGCTTCCCCAGCCTGAGCAAAGGGTTGACATGCCCTTGTCCAGGGAAGGAAACCAAAAACACATGAACTAGCTTTGATTCAGACCCCATTTTTGTTCAACTATGATTGAGGGAGAGCAGAGAGAAGTGAGGGAAAAGGTGGTTTAATGTGGAATGGATGTGGGAGGAATACTCTTATATACCATGGAGAAATAGTGATAAGTTCAAAATTTAAGCGTGTAGTTAGGACAGGTGGGTAGACCCATAGATGCTGAAGGTTTGGTTCAGCGAAGAGCAAAGGTAAGTAGAGAATGTAGAGATGAACCTAATGGGAGTAGATAAATTTTTTAATTGTTAATTTCATAGTCAGTCCACCATCATCAAAACAGTCTAGACTCTCTAGTCTGATAAAAATAAAAGATTAGAGAAAAATTTGAGAAAACAAGTTCTGTTATAGCACAATTTGTTCTCTCATCCCTCTTGAATAAACTTTCTTTCTTCACATTTTCCATTAATTGAAGAATAGGGAACGCTAGATGTAACACCCCAAAATGAACTCTTCGGGCAAAATAGTAAATTACAAATTAATTAATTAATTAATTAATAATTAATTAAACTCATTAAAGGTGAAAGATTCTTTTTACAATTAATAATCCTATGTATAAATTAGATTTTCCTCTTACTTTCTTTATTCAGGAAACCTTATCGATCAAATTAGAGAATTAAAGATCGTAGGGTTCTAGGTTTAGAAGTCCAGAGTTTGAAGTTCAGATTTTTTTCAGATAATATTTTAATCCTAAATTAATATATTATATTCATTAGTTAGTTCCGAACACGGTAGATATTCTTTAAATTTTTTTTAATTTAGATTAGGGTTAGTTTATTTTTTTAATTCATTTTAATATCAAAAGATTGGAAATTTAAGATTATGGGTTGATTTATTGTTGGAAATTGGGAAATATTAAAATTTTAGATTAAAAATAAATAAAAATTATTTGGAAGATTTCGATTTAGGGTAGGGTTAATCTATTTAAAATTTTTAGGTCAAAATATTAAAATTATGAATATAGGTTGTTCCATTGATGAAAATAGGGAAATTCAAAATTTATTAGATAAATAGATCTAAACAATGAAATTTCAAAAATTAAATGAGTAAATAAATATATGATTATATGTGGTTTAAGCGATTAGAAAATATTAGGAAAAAAAAAATTATAAGATTTCAATGTACCAGGTGATTTCTAAAAGTGAATAATAATAATAATAACGAGATAGTGTGCACAGTGGCCATTAAATAAAAAAGAATGCGTGTGTGAGGAAGAACGAACAATGATGAAAATAACAATAATAAAGAAGGCATGGTGTGTAGAGTGTGGTGGATGATATATATATTTATATATATTATATTGGTAGTTGTGTGAGTGTTGTTATGGTAGTTATATTTGGAAAATATGAAAATGATATAATAAATTATGTATAAATAAAACGAGGTGATGTACAAATTAGTTAAATTTATAGTATTATAACTAGATTAATGATAAATATTAAGTTGATAAATAACATAAAATTTAATTAGTGAAATAAATTGTAGTTTAATTAAATTATGTTGTATCCTAAGAAATAAATTGAAAATAAAATTTAAGTTTTTATAAATTAGAAATTTATTAATTTTTCTAAAATAGGAATAGATTAAATTATCTTTCATAATTAAAAACATTAATTTGAATACATAAAATTTTAGGATTTTCAAATCTATAATTTTAAATAAATAGTTATGGTTATTTCTCTTATTATTTGTTAGGTGAATAGTAGATTTCCCAGAATTATTTTTCTCCAAAGTTTTTTAGGACTTCTTTTGAGGTAAAGGAAATTAATATATATATATATATATATATATATCGTGTGTGTGTGTGTTAATTTTGCTTTTAAGCATGAATCAAATATATTTTTGTATGGAAAAAAAATATGTTATAACATTTATTTTGTTTATATCGAAACACTTGGAGATTTTCTACTTTTGTAAGTTGAAATAAATAAAATAAATAATTTGACACTGGTTTGTTTGACCTTTGTCAACGAGATATAATAGTTGACCTTTACATTTTCGTGGTAAGAAATATAATTGATTTGGACCCTAACCTCTAGGGGTTTGGTTAGAGGTTACTAGTACTAGAAGTATTTGGTTCCGTCTACCTTAAAAGGAACATTTGAGGCTAGTCACCTATTTCTAAAGTCTCACTTAAATAAGCACTATTTGTTATTTGAAAACCATAGAGAAAACAATTGAAATGTATTTGATTTGAAATAGATGTGAAATGATTTTGATATATATGAAAATGTTTGGTTAAACAATTTAAAATGTATTAGCATTTTTGTACTCAAACGTTTTTATGAAAATGATTTTACACTAAATCTCCTCTTTGTAAGCATGATTGGAACTATTTGATCCATGAAACTATGTTAATATTACTTATTGGGCTTTGAGATCATCCCCCTTTGTTGATAATTTTTCAGTAACTCTTAGTTCGGGCGAAGAGTGACGGTTAGGAGGGAAAATTAACTTGTTAGGACATTTGTCAAAACTTTCTTTATTTTTTTTAGCATTGTTTGGATGTAAAATTTATTTTCCATTAGAATTATCTGAGTTTGGAGTTACTTGGACAATAACACTTGGTTTGATGTGTTAAGTTTCAAAAATTGTTATTTGGAGATTTTAGAATTTTTGTTATACTACTCTAAACAGGATTTTGGTAATTGGGAAATGGTAAATTTCCAGTTACAATACAAATGTTTGTGTTGTTTCCATTTTAAGTATTTGGGCTTGAAGTGTGAAATAACCTTTATGCCCTTAAAGTGGGTTTAAAGGTGTGACACTAGAGCATTTATAAATTTTCCCTTTATTAAATTTCTTTTCCTCGATGAAAGCATACTTTTGTTTCCAACATATGTTGGAGAAGCAAACAAAATATTTGAGACATGTGTACTCTAGTGATCAGTTTATTCGATAATGAAAGTTCATGTAAAGATCATAAATACTTTCGTTAGTTTTATCCCCGACCTAATTTAAGGTAGGGACTCTGTAAGTAGGAATTGCACCTTTAATTTGATGGTGACATATGGATATACACTTACATTATAAGTGATTATTTATCATCCACCTAATACTCATAATGTTCGAGTTTAACACACTCCATTTTCATTTGGTCAGGGGCTTGGTTTTGGAATTTTATATATATATAGCACTCGCCCACCTTATTCCTAAAAATGAAAAATGATAAAAAGGGTTTGATTTTTATTTTATTTTTTAAAAAAACCGAGTTTGGATTTTCACTAGTGAATCTTTCTATGCCTATTTTCCAAGCGGGTTATAAAGCATTTCTTTTTTCTTTGCCTAGATGAGTCTTGTAGATAGCACTTGTCCCGCTTATCCTTTAGCTTTCTAGGTGAGTATACCCCACAAATAGTCTAGTGAAGCATGATGAATCTCTGGACGGGTTAGAGAGCATTTCTTTTTTCTTTGCCTGAATGAGTTTCGAAGATAGTTCAACTTTTCATTGTTTACTCGCAGATGTAACGACCTCCTGTACTTTGTGGTCTCAAGAAGCCAAAAAACACCTTTGTTTCTTTAGATAGAAAATTATGCATTGAAGATTCTTATAAAGAAAAGTTCATTTCATTATATATATAGATAGATAGATAGATAGATAGATAGAAGGTTGCTATAATATTAAAATGTCAATATTATTTTAACACTTCTTATATTGATGCATTGTACTTAATTACATGATCATACATGTATGTTTCTTGTTTGCTATCATATCTTGTCATTTGTTAATTTTCTCACTGTGTTGTTTTTATTGATTATATTATTTCTTTTAGTACTCTTAATATTCTCCTTAAGTTCTTAAACTTGAGTATTTTCTCAAATAAAAGTAGTATATACTCAGGAGAAGCATTCTAGTAACTTTGGTTTTGTCATCATAAAAAAAAAAAGATGGTTAAACTAAGGTTTGGTTAATTTTGATTTTAATGATAAAAAAGTAAGTTTTGGAACTAATGATTTACTCTAAATTTGTTTAAGCAAGAATATTTTCAAAATGATAATCAAAAGATATATAAATTATGTAAAAGGAAAATTAAGAAGCTAGAGAGGACTTAAAAAAAAAAAGAACATCAATTAAAACCATTTGTCTAAGATCTCTTTATAAGGTTATTGTTGTACTAGGATCATGCATTTTATTTTTTTTACTTTTGCACCAAAAATCATCTAATTGCTAAATTATTTTTAAATTATTTTATAATTGGATTATTTCAAATTTCAAATTAAACCTTGAGCCAAATGATTTCTAAAATTGCTTTAAAAGGTTTTAAGTTGTTATATAAAAGTTATTGGAGCCTTGGAGGTTCCACACCTTGTAGTGCAATTGGTTGAGGAGGTTAAAAACCAATTGAGCCAATTACGCTCAACTAGTTGAGGGGCATTTTATGCACCCTTAACTTCCAATAGTTGGGGTGTAACTGGTTGAATCAGTTACTTGATCAATTGATTGAACCCCAATGGTCACTTGCTAGAGCATTAAATGCTAATGACTAGTGAATCGATCGAGTTAGTTGCTCGACTAGTTAAACCTCAACTTGCTTAATAGCTAGTTTGGGCTTCCAAACCCTATTTAAAGGCTTCAGACTTTTTCTTTCTTTTTTTTTTTTTTTTTTTTTTTTTTTTTTTTTTGTGAACAAGAGTTTTAAATCTTTTATAAGCATCATTTGAGCTTTGGCGGGGCGGGGGGGTGTTTTAAGTGCACTTTATTTCAAACTTGCAAATTCATTTCGTGTGTCTCAATCCTAGTTTTTCCTTGTATTATTTAAGTTTAAATTTGTACTACGATTTTGTGAGAATATATTTCCTATCAAATTGTAATCTTTGTGAAGTGAACTCAAGTGAGAGATATCGCTTAAGGGATTATTCAAGAGTAAAACTTCTCTTGAGACTTGTGGAAGGTTCCTTAGAATTGAGAATTCAAGTGTAAAGAGTTTGAAAGTTTTGACTTTAAAAGTATTGGATTAGTGGAACCCTCATATTGTTAGAACTTGAGGAGAGTGAACATAGGTCGGATTATGATAAACGTATAACATCTTGAGTTTGAAGTATCCCTTTCTTACTCTATTCATTTTATATGCAATTGTTTGTCAATTATATTTGTTAAATAACCAATTGTAATTGTCACTTGCATAATCTAAGTTTGAATTTGCAAAAAGTGATTCTTACCCTATTCATTCCCTCTCCCTAGGATGATGACCTTAGATTCGTATAGTTAGAATCCTAATAAGAAACTTAATGTACATTAAAACTTGCACTCATCTTGACATTAGTTTTGCGATTGGAATGTTGGAAAATTTCAAAGCAATCCAAGATGGGATCATTACCCCCCTCCAAGGTGATTACTTTAGGTTGATATAGCTAGAATCCTAACATGAAGCTTAATGTATGCTAAAACTTGCACTAGTTTAACATGAGTTTTGTGATTAGAATGTTGTAAATATTTCAAAGCAATTTAGGATGAGATTATTAGTTTACTGCTAAGAAATTAATGTGATATCTTTAAGGAACTAAAGATTACATGCTCACATATAAGCATATTGAAAACCTTGAAATCATCGGATATTCAAATTTATATTATGGTGGATGTCTTGATGGAAGGAAATCAACATCTAGATATGATTTTTTTTGCTTGTTGGTGAAGCTCTCTCATGGAAAAGTTCAAAATAATCATTAATTGCTTCCTCTTTGGATTGATGTATGTTTTTTTTCTTCTTTTTTTTTGATAATTTTTAGTTATCAAACATATTTTCTTATTTTTTTAGTATCGGAGAATAGAAAACTATTTGAAAACAGTTATCAAATAAAGCCTAACTAAGAGAGTATTCTAACATAATTTTATCTTCCACTTTCCAAGGTGATTTATTCATGTTTTTGGAAGGTAAGTACTCCATATTTTTCTTCAAATGACATGCAATAAACATAAATTTGTTGTAAAAACATATTTATACATAGCTAAAATTAAATAACTTTTAATAAGAATCTTCACATTTATATAATATAATATAATTATCAATAAATATTTTTAATTTTAACAATATATAAATTATATATTTATGATATTACCAGTTCAACCACAATTCGACAATTGAATCAATAGTTTTTCCGGTTTTGAAAACATTAATTGATAAAACAAGAAGATAAAAATTAATTTGACATACTCACTATAATTCTATAATTCTCAGGGCAAGGAGGTAAATGCATGTGAATAATTGGGATCTTTAGGCATTCTAACATGGATCACCCATTCCCACTAATTCACTTTAAAATTAAATTTATCTTAATAAATTTTGAAATATTTATAAGTTTACACACTCTTAATTTATATTTCAAGATATTTTTTTTATTGGGTAATAATAGTTTTAAAGTAAATCCACTCTCCTATTTTTATTGGGGTTAGGATTGTCTTTGGCAAAAATAAAAATAAAAATAATATTACATCAATTTTTTTTTCTAATAAAAAACTTAACTTTGGAAAGAAAATATTTATAAATTTTATTTCACTTAAATGCTATGTTTTCGTTTGTATAAAAAACAGATAAAATACAAAAAAATGAAAGTGTTAGGTGATATTTGTTTTTTTGGCTTTTTGCTGAAAATTATTTAGTTTTAGAATTTAGGTTGTTTGTTTTTTTACTTTTTCATGACTTATTATAAACTTTTTACTAAATAGAAAAAACCAAAATATGTGGCTTTTTCTAAATAGAAAAAATAATACAATGGTTTTTTTTTTACTTTTTAATACTTAATAGAAATAAAATACTACAAAAACAAACAACCTAATATTTAATACTATTAAGTATTAAGGTTCTATTTAAAATTAAGTAAAAAAACAAACACCACCTTAATTTTTTGGATTTTTTTTTTAAAATCAACAACTATATAGAAATATTTATTAACTAAACTTTAAAACAAATAAAAAAACTCATGTTTTTCATTTAATTTATATAAAATAATATTTATTAGTATACTAAAATTCATGTTTTATTTGTTAAATGAATTGTCAATTATAAAAGATAATTTGTTTTTACCAAAAATTAACAGTATTTTTTAAAATCATAAATTTTGGGATTGATCATGTATCATGATCTTATTAGGAGAATGAGAAATACTGAATCCAAAGAAATTCCAACCCCTCTCACTCTCCTTTTCTCTATCTTAACATGCGACTCATTGTTTTTCTAAGGATTTTAATTTAAGATGAAAGCTTTGGAATCCTTTAAAATCCAAATTTAAAGATTTAAAATTATTCAAATTTATTCCAGATCTAGATTGAAAATTTCAATGATTTGTAAAAAGTTCAAATGCTTGAGTCCATTAAATTGAATAGAAACTAAATCATCCAGGAACACATTTGTTTTTTCTAACTTTTATGATGTTTATTGTTAAAAAATAGAAAATAAAAATCTTTTAGTATTTTTCGGACTAGTTAGTCTAATCGATCAGACCATCCACTCAACAACTTTCTCAATTCAATTGACTGAATTGACCTGTTTATGAGTTGGATTGATCCCAATCCAAAAGCTAATGGATGTTAGGTTACAAGCTATGGATGTTAGCTTGCAAGCCAATGGATGTTGCACATATTCTTTCGGTGCGACAAGAATTATACTTTAGGGAAAGTGAAGAGAGGAAAATAACCATTAGAGTAGTTATATAAACTAAAATGGAAAGTGATTATTGGGAGAATTTGTGGCATGATCATTGATTTGAATTGGAAAACACTTGCAATTGTTTTCTTAATTGAAGGATTGAATTTTTAGTAATAATTAAGTAATGATATTTTATATTATTAAAATACATAATTTATAATAAATAAAAATAATGTATTATCTAATTTTATCTTCATTTTTATTTTTATATCAATATTATTTAAAATTATATAATAATAATTTAAATATATAATAATAGTTTTAGTTTTTTTATCAACCATTTAATAAAAAATTAATTCTTATGAATTAAGGAAGTTGGGTTTTTTCAATTCTAATTTTATTATATTAAATAACTAAAATTTAAGAAGAATCAATTTCAATATCCATCAATTAAAAATGCATTTTGATTTAATGTAATTCTCATAAATAAATTGAAGTAGTTTTTTATTTAAAATATTTGTTTATTACATGAAATAAATAAGGATAAAAATTTTAATTTAAAAAGATAAATTTCACAATAAAATTATTTAACAACAAGACTCTTTATTTTATTAACTAAATAAATATGAAATTAAAAAAGTTATAAAATTTTTAAAAAGTAGGTGAGAGAAGGGTGAGGTAAATAAAGAGAGAGAAAGAAAATGAAAGAGAAAATGAGAAAGGTGAGGATGGATGATTAATTTTTTTAATTTAACAATTAAGGGTATTTTGGGGATTTTTAAAAAGTAATATCCTTCCCCTTAACTTTTACTCTATCATTAGGTTTTGAGTTCAAATATAGGCGATAAGAAGATCTTGTGCCAATTATTAGTCCCAATTGATTTCAAAACACAATTCTCCTAAGGTAAAGAAATTAAACTTTGCAATATACTTGAGCAACATACCTTTAATAGTAAAAATAAGAATTGGATGACTTAATTATGCAATATCTTTAGTCGATGCTACCATAAACTATAATATATATATATATATATATATATAGTAGTATTAATAATTTTTTAAAATGTTTATTATATAAACCAGTAAAAAATATAAATATTTACATTCATGTTATTTTCATACTAATTATATAATGATAAATATGAAAATAATATAAATTAATTAATATAATAATTTTTAAAATTTTAAAATAATAAAATATATAGATATATAAATAAAATCAAATATTATAATGTTCTTTCCATCTTAAATATATCTTCCTACTTAATTATTATACATATTCTATTTGAGAAAATTTAAAATATTAATACATTTATATATATTTTTTATCATTTAATTTGACTTATCAAATATAAAAATGAAACATATATATAATTTCTTCAACTAATTTTAATTTTTATATAATATATAAATGATATATTTATGAGATTACCAATTTGACACAATTCAAAGTAACTTTTTAAATTTAGGAATTTAAAAAATCTTATTATATTATGAAATAGGATTCGAACTCCTCTCACCCTTCTTTTCTAAGAATTTTGGTTTTTCTAGAATCAATAGAATTTTTTAGAATGAGATATAGGGAGTTCACCTAGGATCCACTTGCTACTATCCAATTAAAATGGTATTTTGGGAAACATATTAAGAAATAATATTGGAATTCATAAACTTTTAAATATGTTTAAATTAAATTAAATTTTAAATAACTAAGTTTCTATTTTTTAACTTTTTTTTTTCACATATTAAAACTAAAAGATCAACAAATAAATGTCCCATTTTCCATTAGGATTACAGCTTCGATGGATTGGTTAGGTTGAAGCTAAACTACACTCAACCTAAATTAAGAAATAACCAACTTGAGCCTAAATCAACCTAAGTCTAACCCAACTTGACCTCTAACCTAAAGTACTCAACTCAAATCCAATCAATCTCATTTATCTAAACTTGAGTTGAGTTTGGATTGGTAGGATTAAATTGAGGTTGGTTAGATTGATTAGGTTGCATAATTCAAAATTCATATGTAATGTTTTTTAAAAGCTTTTTTTTTTCTATTTATTTATATGAAAATTAATAGCAATTAGGAAAAAAGTTCAAGATACCAACGATAAAATAAAAATAAATTTATATATCTTTAATATATAGGATAATATACATTAGAAAAAGTAAAAATCTTAAATTTGGTTTAAATTTTGCTTAGGTTGTCCGAACTTTAGCTTAAGTTCGATCCAAATTGAGTTCAAGTTGAAAAAAAATCTGACCTAAGCCCAATTGAAATATTGAAAATAATTTCCCAAACTCATCCAAATGCCAGGTTGGGTCGGGTAAACCTGCTTAAGTTGCATCCCTAAATTCCACTTATTCATAATGTGGAAGATTAAAATGAAAGCTTTGAAATCCTTTAAAATTCAAAGTTTAAAGATTTAAAACTATTCAAATTCATTCAAGATCAAGATTCACGATTTGAATTATTCATAAAAAGGTATGATTGATTGAGTCCTGGAAAGTTGAATAGAAATTAAATCATCCATGAATTCACTTTTTTCAAACTTTTATGATGTTTATTTTAAGAAAATAGGAAACAAAAATCTTTTAATGTTTTTAGACCGATCAATCCAATCATGCAAGCTGCAACTCGATGACCTCTTCGATTTGATGGACTGAATTGAGTCGTTTAGGAGTTGGATTCAAACAAATCCATCATCTAGCTAGATTGCAAGCTAATGGATGTCACAAATGTTCTTTGGGGGATTGGTTACAAGATCAGGTAAAGAAATCATATTCTCTAGGGGATTAATTATAAGAAAATTTTCGTTTTATTTTAAACATATTTTTATAGTTAGATATACATGATCTGTTTTTTTTAAATGTAAAATATTAATATATTTTTATTAGGCAAACACGATTGCAATAATAATAATAATGCTATAATTGATGTTATGAATGCTACCATATCAATGATAATGAATGTTAATTAAATATTATTTATGACTTTTATTAAAATTCATTAATGAAAATCATTTGGAAAGCTTATTAAAAAGAACTTTTCATCCCTTTAATATGTACCTTAAGAAAAAAATTTATTATTTTCTTTCATTCTCAGTCTTTCATTTTCTTAATTTTCTTTGATTCCTTCTTCCCATTATATATATTTTGTTAAAGTAATAAATATTTTATCTTTAAGACTTTGATTTGTGTTGCATTTATCCTCGTTTCACAACAAATAAATAATAATAATAATAATAATAATAATAATAATGATGATGATGAGTGACAAAACTAAGGAAAACGTACTTAGTGCCAAGAGTGACAAAACTAAGGAAAACGTACTTAGTGCCAGGAGACGACACAGTTTTATCTAGGAGAGGGGTAAAACAAGTAGGAAATTGAACATGGAATACCCAATGGTTCACTTACCTTATTTCACGCTACATCGTGACTCCTGCAAAATTATACTTAGATACATTTCCACACACCCTATGATCATAAGGACGTTGACCATTCTCTTTCAAATTTTGTTTGATTGGCAAACCAGCACCATACTCATCCTACTGACCTCATCAACAAACTCCTGAAGATTCCGATCGGAGGAGCCGCCCTCTGCAACTGCCTCCTCCGCCGCCTTCTTCCACTTCATGGCGTTTTGCTTCAGCTCCGCTGCCTTTTCACCGGTTGTGGCCTCGATCAGACACTTCTCCACTTCGTCCCGGGTGATGAGCTTGTTTTCCGCCTCTCCTCTGCACATTCTCACCCCAACTTTGAACACGTCCACCAGATATTTGGCGTCGGTGACTTGGTCTCCCCACTGTGGGAATGCCACCACCGGCATGCCGGAGCTGAGAGCCTCCATGGACGAGTTCCAACCGCAGTGGGTCACGAAACAGGCGACTGAGGGGTGGGCTAAGACTTGCTCTTGCGGGCTCCACTGGACCACCTTGCCTTTGTCGCCGGCCTTTTCCAAGAACCCTTCTGGAAGAACTAGGAGTTCCAAGCCGGCGTCTTTGTGCGGTGGTTTCATCACCCATAAGAATTGCAGGCCGGAGTTTAAGAGCCCATAAGCGATCTCGTCGACTTGGTCTTGTTTCAGGTACACGACGCTTCCAAAAGAGATGTAGACGACGGAGGAGGGAGGCTTGGAGTCGAGCCACTCGATGCAGTCGTCGGCCTTCATGAAGTCGCCACGGACAGCGGCGTTTGGCACTTTGGGGTTCTTGTATAGAGGTCCTACAGGCTTGATTGGGCAGATCTTGGACATGTATTTGATGACTTCGGGTTCCAGCTCTTGGAATGTATCCATCAATATACAGAAGGGCTTGTCCAGGTTCTTGTACTGGCCTAAGATGGCTCTCCTCAGGAAAGGATATGGAGTGGTCGGGTACAGGAAACTAGCGACTTCATCATACTTCAAGAGAGGCGTACATGGCAGTTGAACATCGATTTCGGGCTCAGCCTCGGAGGGAAAAGGGACTAAGCCATGGTAGTAGTGGTAATAAGTAGAAAAGCAAGCGCAAGATTGAACCCAAAGCATGGCACTGGGAAGTCCAAGATCAGCTGCAACATCAGAGACCCATGGAATAAATGGATTGTTGATGAGGCACGAAACGGGACGATCTTGTTCAGCGTTCTTCTTGATCATTTCAGGAATAATCTTCTTGCCCACAAGCTCCAGCTGTGGCAAGTACAAGTCGAGGTCTTGGCGCTTGGGCTCGTTCTCGTCCCACCCATCTTCAAAAAACTCGAACCTGATCATACCATCTCCGACCGGCGTTGGTTGGTCAGTGATATTACTGGCTTTCCTCATCTGTTTCCCAATGCTTTCTGGGGTAGTGAAAGTCACAAGCAAGCCCTTTGAAGCCAGACGCTTCCCCAACCTAAGCAAAGGGTTAACATGCCCTTGTCCAGGGAAGGAGACCAAAAATACATGAACTAGCTTTGATTCAGAACCCATTCTTCTCCAACTTCCAAAGCTTACTAACACAGGGAGAAATGAATATTCAATAAAGAGAGGAAAGAGAATAGAAATAGAGAAATCGTTTTAATGTGGAATGGATGGAAGAGAAATGTGGGAAGACTGATTTTTATATACCCTTGGAGAAATGTTGATCAATTCAAAGTTTCAATGTGTGGGAGAACGACTGTTAGGTAGCTAACTCAGACATGCTGAAGGTTTGGTTTAGCAAAATGCAGAGCAGAAAGAGTAGAGAGTAGTAGTTGCTATAACACAATCCTTAATTTAAGAGTCAATCCACCGTAATAACAATCGTCTTGATTGACATCTGATTCAGCATTCACTTAAAGCTTATCTGGGTATTGTACCTTACGTGTTAGAAGAAAAAAACAAAAAACAAACAAACTCGTAAACAGTGGATGATTAACGGCCGGCTACATACCGTGTGAAAAGGTTTTAAATTCAGGTTGTAATCATGTTCCCTTATGATCTCTAGGCCATATTCTTTGTGATGTTTAGAGCTAATTAATAAAGAATTCTGAAGTCTTCACAGGTAAAATCTCCACCAATCCTTGGGTCAGGTTCACTCTTTTTTATCAACTTTCGTTACATTCATTTTTTTAACTGAATAAAGGAGCTTTAAAGTATACATTTTTTTTTTTTTAAGAAAAAAAAGGAATTTCATTATAATTCCTTTTTTTTTATATAGTATTTTTTAAACCCAATCATGCAAATGATTAACGCACTCTTTGGTGTTCTGTTCAAGAACGATTACTTCAGATAAGCATAAACATACTTTCTATATTTTTATCCTTATCCCCCCTTCAAGCAGGAGCTCTGACAAGAAATTACAAAAGGTCTTTTCTCTTATCACCTAACTAATATTCAAAATTCCCGGGTTGGACTTTGGATTGAAGAAAATACAGTCGGGAACAGAGGGAAAAAGGCAATTGTTATGATACGTGCAATAGATGTTCAAATGGGCATGAGTTCATGCCAACATAGAATTCGCCAACTAGAAACGTCCAACCAACAAAAAAAAAAAAAAGAGCGGGGAGTAAGTAGAACTAAATATGTGAGGATATCTATAGAAGTTGGTCTACGCTCGAGGCTGACTAGGCGGCTGTCAGCCAACTTTATTCCATGTTCAAGGACCAGAGTATTTGTCATCGTCTTTACAAGTTTCTAGGAAAAGTAAGAGGAAAAACAAAAAGAAAATCATGAGAGATAAGTAGGGATAACTGTTCTTACAATTGTTGCCTTTAGAAGAAAAGGAGAACAATTTTATTGTCCTTATCTTCATCTAATTTTTTCGTATGGATATCTAATTCTTCTACTTATTAAACCATTAAATGGGGGTTGACTGTGATGAAATTGCAGTTATGGTTGGTTGTATAATAAAGTTTTAATCAATTTGATCTTTAATTATTTTTTGGGTTTAATACATTTTACCCTTTCAACTTATCCCATATTTTACACATTATTAATTTAGTTTTATAATTGAACACGTTGCATCCCAAACTTCTTAAATTGCAACACTTTACATTTTTCATTGGACGATATTAATTTAAGTGGACGGATAACTCATGTGTTGTGCACGTGACTACCTAATGAAGGGTAGATTTGTAAATCCTCAAACAACTCTCCCTCCTTCCGTCTTCATCTTTGTTTTCATCAAACTCTAACCTTGTATAATAAATAACATATCTTTCTAACAACTTCACTCCTATAGTATACACTATTTTGCTTTAAGACTAGACTCTTCTCTTTTGTATGATGAATATTGTGTTAAAATAGACCAAGGATGAAAATATCAGTAATTACGGATATATCGATACTTCGATTTTACAGATATATCGGAGATATATTCGGATATATCGGAAATATATCGGCGGATATTGGAAAAAAATATTGGTAGACTTAAAATTATTAAAAACTCATAGAAATGTAAGAAAACCTCATAATAATATAATTAGAAGTATAATGGACATTTTAAAGTTGTTTTATTGAAAAATTTGATATATATATATATATATATGATATAATTTGCGATATTAGATATAATTATATCATGTTGATCTATAAAAAATGTTAATTTTGTAAATGTTCTCATTATAAAGTCACATAAAATACTTTATTTCATTAAATATCAATAATTTGTACACATTAAATTCATTAAATAAACATATTTCATATTCAAAATATACTAGTTTATGTTAATTAAATTAATTAAATAATTTAGCATATTAATTAAATTAATTAAATAATTTAGCTAAGTTAACTAGTTTAATTTAATTCTAAATGTGAAAATAAATCACAAATAATAATCTAAAATAAACATATCAATTTATAATTAAATAATCAAATTAACCTAAGTTAATTCAATAAAAATATAAAAATTAATTACAATTGAATGTAAAAATAGCATTAAATCATCCATATTGCAAACATACTAATTAATTGAAAATACATGAGCTAATTACAATTGCAAACAAAATTAATTATAATTTAAATTAAATATACCTTAAAATGATTAAATAATTGAGCAACCTTAATAAAAATTGGAGTAATGAAAGAGCAAATGAAGAATGAAAGAAAAAATGGATGAAATAGATGAAATTTAGGCTATTTATAGAAGAAATTTGGGCCAAAATAGCCGTTGGAACATTAATTTACCATTGAAAATCAATTTTGACCGTTGGATCAAAATCTGGGAGCAATCTGGCCGTTGGATTGCCATATTACCATTGGAATCACATCTAGGTCGTCGGATCAACACGAATGTGATTTGGGCCGTCAGATCACGTTGCATGAAGGAGGGGAAATATCACAAAAAAATCAGTGATATATCTTCGATATATCTCTGATATATCGCCGATATATCACTGATATTTTGTCACCAGAGACGATTTTTTCAAAATATCTTCGATATATCTCCCAGAACCGATATATCGCCGATATATTGACGATATTTACGGAAATATCTCCCCTCCGATTTTTCTTCACGAAATATCGTGTCGACCCCTCCCGATACACGATATATCGCCGATATATCCCGACATTTTTTCCTTGAAATAGACTATCAATTTAAGGATGAAAATAAACAAAAAATTGAAGTTAGAATGGAAGAAAGGGTGAAAGTATTATGAAAAATAGGGTTAACTAACCATTGCCTCTAAATTATTTATGCTTTAACCTATCAAAGCTAAAATTAAAAAAAATCCAACATTTTTAATATAATTTCCATATATACTAAATTCTTAAGTTTCCATAAAAATTTACTAAATATTCATATATTTACAAAATCAAATTTGATATTCAACTATTAAAATTATTTATATCTTTTTCTTGTTATAAAAAACATTTGATATTAAGTTATTCAATATAATATTTTGGAATATCAAGTCTAATAATAATGGGGCTTTCCAATAACATATGGTAGAATTTTATCAATTATCAAGTAGTGTCGGAATTCTTTATTACTTTAAATTAATATCCACCTATAAAAGTTAGTTACTTTAATTTTCCTATGTGAATGGTAACTTGGTTTAGAAAAATCAATTATTATTATTATTATTATTATTATTATGGATTTTTAATTCAATGGAATTTTATCAATTACCAAGTACTATGAAAATTCTTTTAACACTTAAAATTAATATCAACTAACAAAGTTCGCTACATTAATTTTCCCTAGGTCATCTATTAAGTTTCAAATTAATTTTTTAATGGTAAAATAAATATTGTTATTTGTTTACTTTTAAAGAGCAAGTGGAATTTGATATCTTTTTTTTAGGATTTTTGGAAGGTTGTTCCTTATATAATTTAACATTTTTAGAATTTTTCTATTGATTGTGTTACATTACAATCTTGGGTAAATATCCATTCTTAAAAGGAAAAAAAAGAAAAAAAGAAAAAAAAAATATTTATCAAATTTAATAATTCTTAATTTAAAAATATATTTATCTTCATGCTTTCTTTTGTCATTTTATTTCTTTACATTATTTTTTGTTTTTATTTTAATATTTTCTATCATTCCAATAAAATTTTAATGAATGTACATTATATTATTGAAATTTGAGTCTCAGGAGTTTTATTACTATATTTAATTTTTTTCATTTTCATATAAAATAGAAAATATGGTATCAAATATTTCATAAATTAAAAGTGATCATGCATTTATTTTTTAAAAAAATTTTAAATTTTAAATAAAACTATAAAATAGGTAAGCAAGTTAACTTTATATAAATTACTACTTTTTTTTTTATATCCAATTAAAATAATTTTAATTTTTTTTACCAAAATAATCGAAAATTTATTATTTTACCTTCAACATATATGGTCCCCACCATAAAAAAGATCATTTTTGTAGTTGAAATCATTACAAATATTCTATATATTATAAACATCATATGAAATTTTTTTTAAAAAAAATTATACTTAAAATATAAAATATTGTAGAATAGTTAAATAAAGTAGTTGTTATGGAGATCAATCAGTTTGATAATTAATTTTTTTTTTGTTAATTTATGTTACTCCACAAATCAACTGACAGTGATTTTTTTTTCCCAACAGCTCGCAAACCATTCAAATCAAACTCCCATTCTCATAATATTGAAGTCTTCACTCAATCTCTTATGTTTTTCTAAATTAATACTTAAGGTTAGACCAGGCATTGAAGAGCAAAAATACAAAAATTTCAAGATGCATGGATGCAGCACTGCCCTTGTAAATTGCATTCTGGCAGCTAATTTTTCAGGCAAGTACACCCATTTTCCTGCTTGTGGGTCAAGGTGGCCATATACAATTGCAAAGTAGCCTCATATAGATTGGAATATAAGATCAAAACAAAGGCTTGGCCAAGTGTAGGGGAGGGGATGCAAGTTTCAGTATAAAATTTAGGCTCCCTGTATGATTGAATTCTTCTGCATTGCATGAGTCAAAGTTAAATGATAAGTTTTAACTTCTTTAATTTTCCAGGGTATTGGAATATGGCAATGGGTCAAATTGGATCAAGTTAATTAGTGGTTTTTAATTTATTTTTTAATTTTTATGATAGCAGCACAATCAACAAACATTCCAAGCGTCTTAGTTGCATGGAGAGACTTGGTGGACATGCAGTTGGGCTCCATAAAATATCTAAAGTAGTACTGGTTAGGTTTATAATTCTATAAATTAATACATAATCTTGCATCAATATCCACTTAAATATTAATGACTCATAGTGTAATGCTAATTAAAGAAAATTATTAAATTGATTTGAGAGACCTCTTTTAGGAAGGCATAATTCATGCCAGAAAGAAATGAGTTGATGGTGTCTGTGCTTGTCTATATGATTATTGAATATTCTAAAATAACTTTTTTAATTTTGGGAAATGCTTGTTTTATTGAATTATTTTGTTAATTTGTTTTAATTGTCTATTAAACCAATAATATGGAATGTAATAGATTAAGGATATTTATTATATGCTTGTTCAAGTGAACCCAAGAGCCTTCATAAAATTCATATAAGGTAACACCCAAAAGGTATGTTTGATTCTAGAAAAAGGTTATTTATACCGAAATGTTGGAGCTACTTCATGAGAGGTGGGTGGCCATCATTCTCATGATACAATTATGTACATAAATGTCCATGCAAGGAAAAAGTATTGGATCATGTGATTAGAGAGAGAGAGAGAGAGAGAGATGAAACCTGAGCAATCATGTATAGATCACTGAACAAGAAACTATGCCTAAGAATCTTTAAAAAATTAGTGCTTATTTGTAACCTTAAAAAAAACATGCAAAGAGAATATCGCAATAAAAAAATAATGTCAAACTTGGCCTGGAACCAATGGGGAAGCACCCATATTTCAATGGCTAAAAGGATAGACAAATACATAAAAAAATGACAGAAAAAATGGAGAAATCTAGTTGTTGAAGAAGAGACGGGTGATGGAACTGGTGCACACATGCACCTGAAACGTAGTTGCCGAAAGGGGGCAGCAGAAAGGGTAGCCACCTCTGTTCTTCAAAATTCAAAATGTGAGCTCATCGTCATACCAAATGCTATCTACTCGTCAACGCCACAAGGGGTTTGAATGTTTTACTGGAGGAAGATAACATTTCAACCATGTATACAGCTGGGAAGGAGCTCACGTGTACCACCAACCCACTTCTTTCCCTACACCAACCATGCTATATAATAGCTTATTATTATTATTAGAATCATATAACGTCTACATGTTAAATTTATTTGAGGTGTCTATTGGGATATTGATTTTTCCGTGCCTCCTTCCTTAGCTTTCATGCCATTTTTCCTTACTCATTAATTCATATACTTGTAATGATTAAGTGTTACATGGTGTTGATATACATTTTTTCCTTTTTGAACGTGTTAGGCTGATTAGCTCGTTTACTTGTATGGACATAGTTCTGTCCGTAGTCTGTTTGAATAGTAGTCCATAGTCTGCTCAGACGAAATCTATTCGTATGAAGAATGTGCTCGTCCGTCCGAGCATTCTACCTCATGCATCTACGCCAACTCTGATGTTCCGCGATTGAAAATTCTGTAATTATATGACGGGAGATCCGAGGCTTCATGATCAACTTATCATTCATGGGGAGGGACTTGGTCAATGGGGATGGCTCATGGCACAATACTACTACAAGTTGGCATGCAATTAATTTTCGGGGAATGAAATATATTTATTGAGTGGAAACTCTATCGACTTGGCTTTGGTTACAGGCTGTAGAAGTAAAGTAGGCAAAATTTGGTTACAGGCTTACAGCCTACAGGAAAATAAACTTGGCAGATTGAGTTGAGTTAATGTGAGATAAGAAAAAAAAAAATTAATGGAGGGTATTTTTTTATAAAAAATAAATAAATAAAGATTATATTTTATATTTTTTAAAATATAAAGGTTATTTCAAAAAAAATATGTGATTGTTTTATCTTTTTAATTAAATAATTTTAATATATAATTATAATTGTTACTTTCTCATTTTCATCAAATAATTCTAATATATAAAAATGTTTTTTACTTTCTCATGAAAAAAATAAAAATTTAGGTAAAATTAATTAATTTATTTATTTTAAATTAATTTTCAATATTTTTTAGTAGAGGGGATGGATATAAAAATTTTGTTTGATCAACATTTTCCCTATATCTTAAATTTAATTTTGTGCTAGAAAAACACTATGCTTTTTCTGAAATTTAGCTCGGATATATTTTTTATTTTTAAAAATAGTTACTTTAATATAAAACATAAATTTATAAAAGGAAAATTATCTTATATTTAAAAAAAAAAAATCAAAATTTTAGGGTTTGTTCGGTAACAATTTTCAAAATTAATTATGAAAAACAACTTTGGAGAACAATTTTGAAAACTCTTTTATGATGTTTTGTAAAACAAAAGTCTATTTGAAAACTTAAAATATTTTTAAAAATAATTTTTATGTGTATTATTTTATTTTTAATCATTCTACATGCTTATATAATTATTTTTAAAAATAATCCTTAAAAAACAACTGAAAATAATAATAAAAAAAAATAACTAAAAGATGTTATGTAAAAATACTATATTTTCGGTTTTTAAGACATAAAATAAAATACAATTTTTTGTTGTCAAACTTGTTTTCTTGATTTTTTTATTTTAAAGAATAAAAAATAGTTGCTAAACAAATACTTAGTATTTTGAGAATATGAAAACTTTTACTTGCTCAAATGCTAAATATTACTTTTAATTATATCAAATATCCACCCATTATTTTATAAAAAATCTTACTTTTTTACATAAAATTTTTAATTTTTAAAAATAAAAAATTTCAAAAATATGAAAAGATATATTTTTTTTTTATAAAAAAAATAATAACATAAATATAAATTAGAATTAACCTATGTTCCAAAGAGAATAATTTGAAATGTCCCCACTAAATTAGTGGGTAGATCACATGTCTAACCAACTTAGTCATTTTCAATCCACTTCTTCCATTAATGGCTCCCACCTAATAATGGGGATCTAATGAAAAGTGTGACAGAGATTGATTATTGGAAGGAATTTAAAATTAATGAAAAGTGCTTGCATGGCTATCTGGATTTATTGGTCCTCTCAAAGTACATCATAACCAATAGTATTATTTTTGTTTGAAAGAGTAATAGAAAATGACTTTTTTTTTTTCTTTTATAATTAACATAGCTGCAGTGGTCTCATCATCGTGGGATTTTTTTTTAATATTATTTTTAAAAAGTATTATTAATAGAAAAATATGGTCACAATAGTACTTTCTCCTATCTATTTTGTTTTTATATCTTGAAGGATTAATTCACTTTTTATATAAATAAATAAGTTCAACTCTTAGTTTGAACTCAATTTTTGGAAAAATGAGTTTTCTTTTTATTTCAAATTCATCCTTTAAAAAAACAAGTTCTATTTTTAGTTATATTACAAATTCCACGTGAAGCGTGGAAATACAAATCATTGATTAACCAACGTCCTTAAAATTTAGGCTTTAACACAAATTATGAGAGTTTTAAAATTCTTTTTGATACGAAGGTCTTTATTTTTAAAAAAATTGTTTTCATAACTATTTTTGATAGGATGACTTTTATTATTAAAAAAAAAAAAAAAAAGGAAGAAAAAAAAAACTATCATCACCACTAATTACGAAACGTATGTTGTAGAAAAATAATATTGTTACATTTTTGCTCATCCCTCATCCATGCTATTTTATAGACTTTTCATGGCCCTCAATGTCATAGTTTTCGATCAAATTAAACTATTTTTTTTTTTTATAAAAATCTCGATCTTGTTAAAAATATTTGTCAAAATAGTGCATTCATACAGCATCAAGTTTAATCACAGATTATGAATGAGCATGTGATGACAAAGATTAAATTGGTAAATATTTTGGGAAGAGATCTATTCTTCAAAAGCATTATTTTGGGCTTAAACTCCTTAATGTCATATGCTTAGAGTGCATTTGGTAGAAATCTTTTTAAAATATTTTTATTAGAAGTGTTTTCTTTAAAAGTGTTTTTAAGAAAATCACTTAAAACCCGTTTGGTAGTAATTTTAGGAAGTGTTTCTTAACATTTACAAATTTATATTATTCAAGTATTAGAAAGACTAAAAACATTTTCTAAAATTACCATCAAATACACTCTTAGAATCCGTTAAGTAGTTATTTTAGGAAGCATTTTTAATATTTTTAATACTTGAAAAATTTTATTATTCAAGTGTTAGAAATAGTAAAAACGCTTTCTAAAATTACTTCCAAATACACTCTTAAAGTGAATGTGATAGTGATTTTATGAAATGTTTTTAGTCTTTCTAATACTTTAAAAATAAAAATTTTTAAGTGTTAAAAAAATTAAAAATATTTCTTAAAATTGTTATCAAATGTAATCTTAATAAGAATACGTTTGACAATTATTTTAAGAAATGTTTATTATACTTGAAAAAACTAAAAACACTTCTTAAAATTATTACCAAATACACTTTAAATATTTATTTAGAAAATATTATAAGTAATTTTTCAACTTTTTTTAAAAAATTTCTAAATTTTGGCAAACATTTTATTTTTATGGGATGCATAATATATTCAACACTCTAGATTATTAAGTGCTCAATTGAAGACCTCTTGGACAGTTACAAATTTTGGAAGAAGATTCTTAAGTTGTCCTAAATGGAAAATTTGTAGTTCGTGTCATTTCTTTAGGAAAAATATAGTACAGGCCCTGGAGATGAAGGTTCGGCTTGCAGGCCTTCGAGTTGGGCCGTCGAGCCCAACCCAATGTAACCTGTGAATCCACTTTCTGGGCCTTCAAGTTGGGCCGTCCACTAATTTTTTTGGACTGATGTCCTCTTATCTCTTTAAAGAAAGAAAGGGGGGAAAAAAATTACTGCAAAGGAGCTTACTGCAATGAGGCATTTTGGAGAAGAGAACCATTTTCCTAAATTTATTCCATGCCATTTCTATACTATCTTTCAAATTCTTTCATCAGGAAGATTACCATTTAGGGTATTGACAATGATGTAATTAGGGTGAAGACTATAAAATTATAATAATTGAGAGAAAATTCATGAATAGGAAATATTGAAGTACTATTTTTAACATTAATTTTTACTATTATTATTAACAATTAATAATAATAATAATAAGATTAATAGTAATATAATATTTTAGTGGAATTAATAACTTGATAATAATAGTAAAAATAATAACAAGGTAATAGTATTAATAGTAGCAATTTAAATTAATAATATTGATATAATAATAATAATAATAATAATAATAATAATAATAAATAGCACCAAAAAGGGCAATTTTGGTATTTTCATATGGTGGACAAGTCAAAAATCTTGGGCGACAATTATATCAAAACCTATTAGTCATGGGATGAAATAGACTAACATAAGTAGACTTTGATCCAAATTATATAGAATTGAACAACCCTAAGCATATTGTCGCATTTCTTTAATCACATTTTAATGAACAAATCACATTCAAAATTTGAATTTGCTTCTTTTTAAATTTATAATAATTTGAATTCGATCCCACAAGGACCCATTTAGATTTTAGTAGTCTCTAGGCTGTTTGGACTCGAACAAACTACATTCCAACAAAGTGTCTATATCACCATGGAAATGGGAGTCGGTGGCCTCTGGCACTACTTTAATAAATTATTCCCTTGCCTAGTCCATTATTGTAAGAGTTCGGCTACACCACGTCTGTCATACAATACAACAGAATTACAGGATCACCTTAAGCAAATGAAAGCAAAGTATGAGGCCGTACATGTGGAATCATGTACCTTATTTTATTTGATGTCTTCATGGTTCAATTGCACTGCAGTTAACCCTAGAGGGATCCGTGATTGAATTGCCCTTGATCTCGTCCACAAACCACTGAATGTTACTGTCGGATGAGCCGCCTTTGACGACTGCTTTTTGAGCTAATTGCTTCAATTCTGCGGCCGTCTTCTTGACTTCTTCTGCCCTGGGCCCGACTGTGATTTCTTCGATGCTTTTCTCTATCTCCTCATTGGTAACAATGCCATCCTGGTTTGGCCTGAGCCTTACGCCTATGCGTAGAACGTCCACGATAAGTTTGGCGTTGGTGGGCTGGTCTGTCCACTGTGGGTAGGCGATCACCGGCACGCCTGCTGCGATGGTCTCTAAGGTAGAATTCCAGCCACAGTGACTCAAGAAACATGAGATGGATGGGTGAGTTAGTACCATGGTTTGAGGGCACCATGGCACCACTAGGCCTTGGTCCTTAGTTTCTTCCAGAAACCCTACTGGCAATTTTCCTGAACCATCAGATGCTGGAGGGTCTTGAGGCTTAACCACCCACAGAAATGGACGATTACTGTTCTTCAGGCCTGTTGCAATGTTCTCCATTTGCTTTGCTGATAACACAACAATGCTCCCAAATGATACGTAAACAACAGAACACGGCTTTTTTTGGTTCAGCCAGTCTAGGCATGTTTCCTCTGGTTTCCACATTTCTACCCCAATATCAGCACTCTGATCTTCACCCAGAAGCATTGATGGGACCAGAGGACCGACGGTTCGTATTGGGCAGAGCTCAGCCATGGACACAATAGCATCCTTCTCAAGCTCATGGAATGAATTTCCCAAAACCCACTTGAGCTTCTTCATGTTCTGAAACATTTCAGAGAACAACTTTGGGATACTACCAAACGTATTAGAAGGAAGAACAAACGATGGTAAATCCTCAGTGTTCAACAAAGGCAAGCCGGGTAATTCAACGCTCATATGAGGGTTTTCCAGAGTGGGAAATTGATTCAAACTGTTATAGAATCGATAATAGATAGCATAGAGAATGGATGGCTGGATCCACAGCAGGGCACATGGGATTCCATGCTCAGCCGCGACATCAGCCACCCATGGCACAAAAGGGTTGCTGATCAAGCAAGAGAATTTCCCAAGACCGCTCTGTGAGCGATCTTGAATGAGTTTGGACAAGTTGATAGGGCCCATCTTGCCCAGAGTTTCCATATAGTGATCGAGATCAGTCTTCCTATCATAGTCTAAGCTGAACCCGTCAGAGAAGAATTCAAGTTGGATACCTGAAACACAGTTAGTGGTGGTGGTGGTGGTGGTGGTGGTGGTGGACTTGAGCATTCGTTGGCGTGTAACCTCTGTGAGTGCGAGCGTAACATCAAGGCCTTTGGAAACAAGGCGTTTGCCAAGCCTAAGCATTGGGTTGATGTGGCCTTGCGCCGAGAACGACACCATCAGCACATGAATCTCTTCCTTTACCTCCTCCTTCAAGGCCATGCCTGCACTCCGATACAACACAGGAGAGAGAGAGAGAGAGAGAGAGAGAGATAAAGAGATAAAGAGATAAAGAGAAGGAATGGTGGAGAGACAGTTAAGCTTGCGAGAGAGAATGAATAAAAATACGATATACAAGACAAAGGAACGGGTTAAGTCAAGCAATTGTAATCAATGTGATATCTACAGATTTGGCATTGTACAAGTTAAAATCCATTACTTTTGATGATGAATAAAAAGGTTGCTGTGTTTTTCTTTATTTTTTTATTATTTTATTTATTTATTTATTTATTTTTAGTTCTCCATGTTTTCTTTTGGTTCTCTAAAATAAGAAAAAACAACATTCACCTATTTATATATATATATTCATATTTATTTTTTAAGGCTCATAGAAAACAATACTCAAACAAGCTAATAAGTTTTTAAAAATAGAATAGAAAAATATTTTAAAAAATGTGGAAAAACAAGCTCTTGGTTTTTGGCCATTTGGGGGGGGGGGGGGGGGGGGTACGGGGACGCTCGTTCCTCCATTGAACAAGTGATTCAAAATGATGGCATGCCAACTTCTTGCAAAGAAAATGCTGGGCACCACACATTAGTTCAATGAACTACTCATTCTTATTTTACTTTATTTTACCTTGTTTTATTTATTCATTTATTTTAAAATTTAATCATGATGGGAACTTAATTGTGTGGGTAGGTATTGGAGATGGTGCAATGTCTCTTGGGATAACCCTTGGCTACGGGATGGTTAATTAAACACTTGGGAGATGGTTAAAACAGAATAATTGAACTTCACCATTATACAAACCAAACGATGAAAACAATACCCATCAAAAAATAATAATAATAAATTCATGGGAAACTTGTGTTTTCATGAGGTGATTTGGTAAATATATATTTTTCAGAACCCAATTTTATAAAATCTGGAAACTAGCTTTTAATGTGAAAATTATATGTTTTTTGTGCACTCTGAGCAGGCTCAATTTTTTTTACCGAAATTGCCCTTTTTTTTTTTTCCTCCCGTGCCTCTCCCTCCCTCTGCAGTGAAACCGGCCGGCCGGCATCATCATCGGTTGCGCAATCTCCCCCTCTCTCCTTTTCCCTTCCCTCTTTATCTCTCTTCCTTCTCTTTCGACATCACTAAGAGAAAAGAAGGCGGTGGCAATGGTAGAGAACCAGGGCCGGAAGGAAGAAGGCGCGGTTGGTTGCCATTGACGGCGGCGGCGACGGAAGCAAAAAAAATCCCCATTTGATCCCCAAGAAAATCCAACCCTCATTCGATTTCCGGGAAAATTCATTCTCGTTTGATTTCCGAGAAAATCCATGCAAAACCCCCATGGAAAACCAAAAAAATTGCTTTTCTTTTTTGCTCCCTGTGTTTTCTGGATCTGTTCTAGGGGTCTTTTTGCTTTTGTGCCATTAGATTTAAATTTCACGAACCCTAAATCCACGATTTCAGGGAAAATTCATCTTCGTTTGATTTCCCAGAAAATCCATACTAAACCCCCAAGAAAAACCAAAAAAATTGTTTTTTTTTTTTTTGCTCCCTGTGTTTTCTGGATCTGTTCTAGGGGTCTCTTTGCTTTTGTGCCATTGGATTTAAATTTCACGAACCCTAAATCCACAATTTGGAATTTTTTTTTGCTCCCTGTGTTTTCTGGATCTGTTCTAGGGTCTCTTTGCTTTTGTGCCTTTGGATTTAAATTTCACGAACCCTAAATGCACGATTTTTGAGCCAAGTTGAAAAACACAACCTTTGCTTGCCGGCCGGTGATGACGCCGGCCGGCCAGTTTCACTGGAGAGGGAGGGAGAGGCGCGGAAGGAAAAAAAGAAAAAAAAAAAAAGGCAATCTCGGCACAAAAAAAATTGAGCCAGCTCAGAGTGCACAAAAAAAATATAATTTTCACATTAAAAGCTAGTTTCCAGATTTTATAAAATTAGGTTCTGAAAAATATATATTTACCAAATCACCCCATCAAAACACAAATTTCCCTAAATTCATTCATTATCAAAAAGAAATTCAAAAAGGGATAAATGAGAAAACAACCTATGGGTACCATTCAAGGGAAGAAAGCAAAAAGTAATGCCCCGTTTAGTAACTGGATTCAAAAACTATTTTAAAAAACAAATTTTAAAAACACTTTCTTAAAATTATTATTATTATTATTATTTTTATGTTCTATAAAAAAAAAATCTGTTTAAAAATCTGAAATGTTTTTAATCTATTTTTAATATTTTTAAATATGATTTGAGAATAATTTTTATATTTAATAATTATTTTTAATTATTTTACATGTTTGCATAATTGTTTTTTTAAAATAGTTTTCGGAAAACAACAAAAAACAATTAAAAAATGTTCTTGAAAATATTTTATTTTATTTAAAAAAAATAGTAAACAAAAAATAATTTTCTAGTTGTCAAAATATTCTAGAGAACAAAAAACTGTTCTCAAGAATAATTATCAAACGGAGTCTAAAACTTTTTTTTCCAATAATTTTGATGTAGAAAGGGAAAATGAAAATGCCTGGGATCTTAACATGGTATCTAGAGAATAAGGAAGAGCCTCGCAACGCCAAAGGACTAATCACATTCACTTTATTTGATGCCAAAAAAAATGGTATACTTCTTGCCCCTAAACATCCTCTAGTTCATGGATGCACTACTCTCTATGGATGCTCTTACTAAATGTTGCAAGAGTGTTTTCGGAAAAATTTGTTGGAATTGGAGGCGATAAAGAGACCACTTATGCTTTGCTTATGGCTTGGCTTGAAATCCAACACTCCCATTTAATTTGTTTCCTTTGTGATAGATTGAATATATAGAAACTTAGGTTATGTTTTGGAAAAAAAACGAGTGAATCATGGCATGAAATATGCTAAAAAAAAATGTTATGAAGTGAGATAGAGGGCAAGCAACCATAATGGATGAGACTTGAAGTAAATGCAATAAAGTTCACATGGAAAATTAGAACTCAAAATTTGACAACAATACATACCTTAACTTTGTGATAAATTCTAGAGCACTTCCTAATGTTATTTTAAGTCGAGCTACATATTATTTCAAGGGTTGGGAAGTAAAAAAAATCCAAAGTTCAAACGGTTTGCAAATCAAAGCTAAAACAAAGATGATATGGGCATTTGAAGAAAATTGGTTAGAGAGGGAGATGAGTTCAAATTTAACAAACTAAGTTGGAAATGGTTTTTAGCCATTTAGAACTCAAGGGAATGCAAGGATACCTTTGGTAAAGGTTGGGTTTGAATCCCCTTACCTATTTTGAACAAGAGGAACTCATTTTGAAGCAGGAAAGAGTTCAAAATTAGCCGAAAATTACAAACTTACCCCTTTGATTTCAAACTCACTTGATTTTGGTACTTAAGAGTTCAAAATTGATTTTGAATTCACTCCAATTTTGAACTTAGCTAGTGGTGATCAATTTTTTAGCCTAAAAAAATATGGAAACCAGTTTCAAATGCCTTCATCCAATTCAAAATGCATAACACTTATTTAGAACTCGTAATATTTTGAGTCTTTAGGTTGTTCATGACTTTTCTTTGGAATAAATGGCTAATAGAAGTGTTACATGGTAGTTTATTGAATTTACTATATAAACTCTTTTAGTTCTAGGATTTGGAATAGATGAGAAAATAGTTTCGAAAATTTTAGTGGAAGACAACAAGTTTAGTTTGTTTCCTTTCGCTTTGACTTACTATATTGTTTTTAGTTTTTTTTTTTAATTCAATACATGTCTTTTTAGTCTGTTATGGATTGTGAATGTCATATCACTCCTATGAGAGGCTAAAAAACCATCCTAGAAAATGAAGCATGAAAACATAAGGGTTAGAAACTTAAAGGAACAATGGATAAATGATTATAATAATAAGATTGATGAATAGATTGGACAACAATGCTAGTTCTCCCCATGTTAGTTGGATTAAGAAATAATATGGTAAAGTATTACTTAATACTATTGATTCTTGGCAACCTTAATCATTAGTTTTCTCAAGTTTTCCCATCATTATCCACTTCAAGATAAAACTACAAGTAAGAAGGGTTAAAAAGTCAAGACTTGAACTTGCAATTAATTTCATTAATTTTATTGTATTTAGGAATCTAATTTTAAAAGGTAAAATCAAGTATAGAATGCAATTTTGAGTTTTAGAGCTCAGGTTGATTGCAAATGACCAAGGATTCCAAAAACACTAAGACCATTCTACTTAAGAAACCCTTATTTTCCCTTAAACTTGAGTCATTTAAATTAAGAATCAACATTTACACCATTATTAATTCAATTTCCTTTATTTAATTACATTTTATAAAAATTAATTCACGTACTATTTTTATTTATGATTTGAGTAAAAGCAACTCATTTGACATAGTACTGATACTTTTATAGGTCAATCCCTAAAGATGATGCCCAAAATACTACAAAAGTCGTAGCAACTTTTTTTTTTTTGTCAAAATTATTGTACAATTAAGCTAAAGTATTTTGGTGCAACAAAGAGTTGTTGTCACTTAACCATAAGTCAAAGCAACTGAAGGCCTCAACACTAACTTAATATCCTCTCAAGATTGAGAGTTCATACAACATAATAACTTGATGAAATCATGACTGTCTGATAGTTAATATCATGACTCATTGTAGTTCTTACACTAGTTAACTCACCATGGGAAACTCATCATGATGACCAAGACAAGTCATCTCTCTAACTAGGAGGTAATGCATTACAACCTTAGATGGATTACCTAAGTCCTTGAAGCGATTATTAATTAACCACTCATCAATTTGCAAGGAACCTATGAGTTATATATTTCATGCAATTTCTAATACATTCAAGTCATATACAATGCAAGTGATGTAGGCTTAAATGCTCAAACAAATATTAATACGAATAAGGATAGGATAGTGGAAACATAAATCATAATAGATAAATATATTAATGAAATTTCACTTTGTTAAATCATGTCATATTTTTTAAGGATCTATCCAATACTCTCAATCAGTACTTGTTTGATCCATTTTTATGTACTCAAGAAGAAAATTTTATATTTCAAAAGTGAAAAAGACCACATTGACCATAACTAAAATTCATATTTTTTAGCCAAGTGTGAAAGTTGTCACTTGCATAAAAAGAGAAATATCTCTATTGTGAAATGAGTAGTTGTAAATGAACTATAATTTTCATAGTCTATCCTGTTTGGAAAAATTTGGATACAATGGAGAAAAGAAACACTCTCAAACACTCACTTTGATACAATAAAACTCTCAAAGTTACAAAATAAGAACAAAAAGAAGAAGAACACAAGAAAGGCTCAAACAAGTTCTTGGAACTTTGTCCAAAGACTCTATTTCCTCCCACCTCTAGAAATCTTTGGGGAACTAATGGAAATAGTCTTGGGATTGATCAAGCCTTTTCACTTTTCTGCATAAGATTTCAAAAAGAAGAAAAGTCATATAAAGTACTCTTAGGGTTGAAAAATGGTTACAAGAATGAGAAAAAACTCATTGTCTTCCTCAATCTCTTCATCTTTGTAACATTAAAAAAAAAAATTAAATCATATGTTTAATTCACACATTAAACATGATTTAATCTCAAATGTGTAACTCTCTTACACTTAACCTCTTAAGTTTTATAAAGTTACAAAGATGAGAAGACTCATTGTCTTCCTTAACCTTTCAAGTTTTGTAACATTTCAAAATTTAATCATATGTGTAAATACCTCTTAAGTTTTGTAACATTCCAAAAACTTAATCATGTGTTTAATTCACACATTAAAAGTGTAACCTTTCTTACACTTTATTTTCAAAAGTTATTTTTCAAAAGTGTAACTCTTCTTACACTTTATTTTTAACCAACAATATATATATATATATATATATATATATATATTTATATAAATATAACAATCCCTCATTTGGTTAAAAATAAACATCAACCCTTATAACCTCAACAGTGAAAATGCATAAAATAAAATATCTTTCGATTTGAATTTTACCTTAGTGTAATTGTCACAAAGCTCTGTTGAAATCCCAGGTTGCTTGTAGCATTGAACCAGTTATTCCTTGTAACGAAACCGGTAACAACACACACACTTCCACTAACCACACGAGTGCCCAATATTTTCTTACTTAGCACTTTTATGGCTATGTGCTCAATCCATTCATGAACTTTCTTGAAAGAAACTCCAACTCTCATGAGAGGCGGCACCACCTTTAAGTTCACATAGGTGAAATTCTTCCAGCATCCTTGTTACCTTTAAGATGTTTGTCACACATAGACTGAATTTCATTAAAAGCTTTAAGCTTAACCCTCTAACGGTAACAACCAGCATTAATCATCACAGATGGAACTCACATGTTCTAATGCTGCCACAACCCACTTATCAATGACTTGTTTTTACCCATTGAACTTAAGACTAGTCATTTCGTAGTATTAAGTTGGGTTACCATCATTGGTGAATTTTATTTAAGGAGTTTTAGTCTCATCCCTCTAGATGTTATCCTTACTAAATCTCTTGTAAGAGGTTTAGTAAAAGGATCAGCCAAGTTTCCACTTGACCTCACAAATGAGATTGAGATGATTTCATTTTGAATCAATTGTCTCACATACTCATGTCTAATGCTCATATGTCTAGACTTCCCATTGTACACTCCACTGTACGCACGGGCTAAAGTGGCTTGACTGTCACAATGTATCGACACTGTTGACACATTATTTGCAGTAAAAGGGATGTCCATCATGAGATCCCTAAGCCACTCAGCTTCTTTTCCAGTTGCAACTAGAGCTATAAACTCTGCCTCCATGGTTGAGTGTGATATACAAGTCTGTTTCTTGGATCCCCAAGAGACAGCCCCACCACCAAGTGTAAACACCCAACCTGTGGTAGATAAATTATCTCCCACACTCGATATCCAGCTTGCATTTGAATACCCTTCAAGTATAGCAGGAAACTTTGAATATTGGAGGCTTAGTTCTTTGGTATTCTTTAGGTAACTAAGAACTCTACCAATAGCTTTCCAATGTTCCACGCTTGGATTGCTAATAAACCTACTTAGTTTACTAACTGCAAATGGAATGTCAGCCCTAGTACACTAAGCAGCATACATAAGACTTCCAAATGCACTTGCATACTCAAGTTGAGCCACTGATCTACCATCATTCTTTTCAAGTTTTATACTTGAATCAAATGGAGTATTAGCATCTTTAATCTTGAGATGACTAAATTTCCTAACTACTTTCTCAATATAGTGGGTTTGGTTCAAAGCATAACCCTCACTATTTCTTTTCACTTTGATACCCAATATAGTATCAACTTTTCCAAGATCTTTCATCTTGAAGGTTGAGGATAGAAACATTTTCGTTTCTATTATTCCTTTCATGTCATCACTCAAGATTAACATGTCATCCACATATAGACACACTATGACCATATAGTCATCACAAGTCTTAGAATATAAGCACTTGTCCACATTGTTGTGTCTAAATCCATCCGAAAGAATAGCATGATCAAATTTTTCGTGCCATTGTTTGGGAGCTTGTTTTAAACCATATAATGATTTGACAAACTTACACACTTTGTTTTCATTCCCCAGTAGAACAAAACCTTCTGATTGTTCCATGTAGACCTCCTCATTAAGATCCCCATTCAAGAATGCCGTTTTGACATCCATTTGATGAACAAATAGATTATGAATTGATGTCAAAGCAAACAATATCCTAATTGATGTTGTTCTAGCCACCGGCGCATGGGTATCAAAATAATCAATACCTTCTCTTTGTTTAAACCCCTTAGCTACTAATCTAGCCTTAAAGGTTTGAATCATGCCATCGGTGTGATATTTCCTTCGAAATACCCACTTGCACCCTATTGGTTTAGATCCTGGTGGAAGGTCTACCAATTCCCATGTTTGGTTGGACATAATTGAATCCATTTCATCATTGATAGCCTCTTTCCAAAAAGCAACATCTCTAGAAGCCATAGCTTCTTTGTATGTTTTGGGATCCTCCTCTATTTGAAGTACTATAGGAATTTTTCTTATAATATCTTCTCTATTTCCTTCTACTAAGTAAAAGGAAATTCTTTGAGAGTCAATCTCATCCGATCCCAACACTTTCTCTTTTCTAGCTCTTTGGCTTTTCCGAGGCACAATGGGTTGCTCAACAACCTTTGAAGGTGTCTCCTTTTGAGACTCTCCAACACTAGTAGGTACTTGAGAATTGCTATCACTCAACAAATTCTCAAAGAACTCTACCTCTCTTGATTCAATTATCACATTAGACTCCAAGTCTAATAGCCTATAAGCTTTGCTATTTGAGGCATAGCCTACAAATGCACACTTAATGGCTCTTGGACCCAATTTTGTTTTATTTGGATCCGTTTTCTTGCAATAAGCAAGACGCCCCCACACTTTGAAGTAACCTATATTAGGCTTCCTTCCTTTCCATAACTCATATGGAGATATCTCATTTTTCTTCATAGGAATTCTATTCAAAATATGGCAAGTAGTCAACAAAGCTTCACCCCACAAATTGAAATTCAATTTAGCATGCAATAACATAGCATTCACCATTTCCAAGAATGTTCTATTCTTTCTCTCCGCTATGCCATTGTGTTGAGGTGTATAGGGTGCGGTGCACTCATGTATTATGCCATATTCTTCACAAAAAGAATTGAATTCACTAGAGAAATATTCACCACCTCTATCACTTCTAAGCACCTTAATATTTTTTCCTAGTTGATTTTCAACTTTGGCTTTGTAAACTTTGAAGGCATTGAAAGTTTCACTTTTGTTTTTCAACAAAAACACATAGGTAAATTTAGAACAATCATCTATGAATGTAAGAAAATACCTATTTCCACCTCTTGTTAACATGCCATTAAGTTCACAAAGATCACTATGTATTAAATCAAGCAAATTAGATGATCTCTCAACACTATGAAAAGGATTTTTAATCATCTTTGATTTAACACATATTTCACACTTTTCAAATTTCTTGGTATCACAAGCAATCAAACCACATTTCACAATCTTTTTAATAGTGCTTAAACCAACATGTGCAAGCCTATTATGCCACAAAAATAAAGAATTTGAATCGCACATATAAGCGGAAGTAGACGCCATTTTATTGATATTGTTATTGGTACAAAGTTTGATCATCCCATCACAAGAATACCCCTTTCCCACAAAGTTCCCCGATTTGGATAAAATTAGCTTACCGAATTCAAACACCGCTTTGATACCCGATTTGCCAAGTAAATCCCCACTAACCAAATTTTTATTCATATCGGGGACATACAATACATTTATAAGGGTAACCTTTTTGCCGGAGGTAAAAACAACTTCAATAGTGCCCTTGCCAAGCACCTTGGATCTTCCTTCATTGCCCATTTGAACCTCTTGATCTCCCTTTGCATCTTCAAAGGTCTTGAAAAGAGATTTGTCATAGGTAACATGAATTGTGGCACAAGTATCATACCACCATCCTTGCACCTTTCCTTGGACAACGCACACATCGCTTAGTGTTGCAATGATCTCCTCATCAATTGCATTCACCATAGCCCCTTTTAGGTCATTTCGGTACCTACACTTCCTAGCATAATGCCCGGGTTTTCCACACACAAAACAAGGACCTTTCTTGCCCTTAAATTGCTCTTGATTTTTCTTGGGGCTCATATAATTTCCGGAATTCCTTTTGTCGTTGTTATTTTTACCTCTAGGATGATTGGCCTTTGAAACCACATTGGCTTTGTTAGTCCCACCATTAGACTCTTCCACCATTTTGTCTCTTGATCTCGATTCTTCCTCAATGCGAAGATGTTTTTGAATCTCTTCCAAGGAGTAATCTTCACTCTTATGGAGAATCCTCTTCCGGTAACCTTTCTAACTTGATGGTAATTTAGTCACAATAGCACCAACTTGGAAGGCCTCCGGAAGTTCAATTTTGAGAACTTTCAACTTATTCACAATTACTTGCAACTCATGAATTTGTGGTAAGAGAGGCTTTTCATCAAAAAATTTGAAATCTATGTATTAAGAAATAAGAAACTTTTTGGTACCTTCTTCCTCGGCTTTGTACTTGTTTTCAAGAGCCTCCCAAATCTCCCTCGCGGAATTGGTGTTGGTGTAGAGATCATATAGCCTATCGGATAAGGCGTTCAAAATATGACCCCTACATATGAGCTCATCCTCCTCCCTCTTTTTCCTTGCCGCCACCACTTGAGGTGTGTCATTTTCCTTTGGTTCCGGTAATGGTGCCAAGGTAGGATCAAGGATGTAGAAAATCTTGAGTACTGTGAGAAGGAATCTCACATTGTCTTGCCACCTAGTGAAGTTGAAACCATCAAAACGATCCAACCTCACATAGTGTAGGGGTCATATTTTGAACGCCTTATCCGATAGGCCATATAATCTCTACACCAACACCAATTCCGCGAGGGAGATTTGGGAGGCTCTTGAAAATAAGTACAAAGCCGAGGAAGAAGGTACCAAAAAGTTTCTTATTTCTCAATACATAGATTTCAAATTTTTTTTATGAAAAGCCTCTCTTACCATAAATTCATGAGTTGCAAGTAATTGTGAATAAGTTGAAAGTTCTCAAAATTGAACTTCCGGAGGCCTTCCAAGTTGGTGCTATTGTGGCTAAATTACCATCAAGTTGGAAAGGTTACCGGAAGAGGATTCTCCACAAGAGTGAAGATTACTCCTTGGAAGAGATTCAAAAACATCTTCACATTGAGGAAGAATCGAGATCAAGAGACAAAATGGTGGAAGAGTCCAATGGTGGGACTAACAAAGCCAATGCGGTTTCAAAGGCCAATCATCTTAGAGGTAAAAATAACAACGACAAAAAAAATTCTAGAAATTATATGAGCTCCAAGAAAAATCAAGAGCAATTTAAGGGTAAGAAAGGTCATTGTTTTGTGTGTGGAAAACCCGGGCATTATGCTAGGGAGTGTAGGTACCGAAATGACCAAAAAGGGGCTGTGGTGAATGCAATTGATGAGGAGATCATTGCAACACTAAGCGATGTGTGCGTTGTCCAAGGAAATGTGCAAGGATGGTGGTATGATACTTGTGCCACAGTTCATGTTACCTATGACAAATCTCTTTTCAAGACCTTTGAAGATGCAAAGGGAGATCAAGAGGTTCAAATGGGCAATGAAGGAAGATCCAAGGTGCTTGGCAAGGGCATTATTGAAGTTGTTTTTACCTCCGGCAAAAAGGTTACCCTTATAAATGTATTGTATGTCCCCGATATGAATAAAAATTTGGTTAGTGGGGATTTGTTTGGAAAACCAGGTATCAAAGCGGTGTTTGAATCCGGTAAGCTAATTTTATCCAAATCGGGGAACTTTGTGGGAAAGGGGTATTCTTGTGATGGGATGATCAAAATTTGTACCAATGACAATATCAATAAAATGGCTTCTACTTCCGCTTATATGTGTAATTCAAATTCTTTATTTTTGTGGCATAATAGGCTTGCACATGTTGGTTTAAGCACTATTAAAAGGATTGTGAAATGTGGTTTGATTGCTTGTGATACCAAGAAATTTGAAAAGTGTGAAATATGTGTTAAATCAAAGATGATTAAAAAGCCTTTTCATAGTGTTGAGAGATCATCTAATTTGCTTGATTTAATACATAGTGATCTTTGTGAACTTTATGGCATGTTAATAAGAGGTGGAAATAGGTATTTTCTTACATTCATAGATGATTGTTCTATATTTACCTATGTGTTTTTGTTGAAAAACAAAAGTAAAACTTTCAATGCCTTTAAAGTTTACAAAGCCAAAGTTGAAAATCAACTAGGAAAAAATATTAAGGTGCTTAGAAGTGATAGAGGTGGTGAATATTTCTCTAGAGAATTCAATTCTTTTTGTGAAGAATATGGCATAATACATGAGTGCACCGCACCCTATACACCTCAACACAATGGCATAGCGGAGAGAAAGAATAGAACATTCTTGGAAATGGTGAATGCTATGTTATTGCATGCTAAATTGAATTTCAATTTGTGGGGTGAAGCTTTGTTGACTACTTGCCATATTTTGAATAGAATTCCTATGAAGAAAAATGAGATATCTCCATATGAGTTATGGAAAGGAAGGAAGCCTAATATAGGTTACTTCAAAGTGTGGGGGTGTCTTGCTTATTGCAAGAAAACGGATCCAAATAAAACAAAATTGGGTCCAAAAGCCATTAAGTGTGCATTTGTAGGCTATGCCTCAAATAGCAAAGCTTATAGGCTATTAGACTTGGAGTCTAATGTGATAATTGAATCAAGAGAGGTAGAGTTCTTTGAGAATTTGTTGAGTGATAGCAATTCTCAAGTACCTACTAGTGTTGGAGAGTCTCAAGAGGAGACACCTTCAAAGGTTGTTGAGCAACCCATTGTGCCTCGAAAAAGCCAAAGAGCTAGAAAAGAGAAAGTGGTGGGATCGGATGAGATTAACTCTCAAAGAATTTCCTTTTACTTAGTAGAAGGAAATAGAGAATATATTATAAGAAAAATTCCTATAGTACTTCAAATAGAGGAGGATCCCAAAACATACAAAGAAGCTATGGCTTCTAGAGATGTTGTTTTTGGGAAAGAGGCTATCAATGATGAAATGGATTCAATTATGTCCAACCAAACATGGGAATTGGTAGACCTTCCACCAGGATCTAAACCAATAGGGTGCAAGTGGGTATTTCGAAGGAAATATCACACCGATGGCATGATTCAAACCTTTAAGGCTAGATTAGTAGCTAAGGGGTTTAAACAAAGAGAAGGTATTGATTATTTTGATACCTATGTGACGGTGGCTAGAACAACATCGATTAGGATATTGTTTGCTTTGGCATCAATTCATAATCTATTTGTTCATCAAATGGATGTCAAAACGGCATTCTTGAATGGGGATCTCAATGAGGAAGTCTACATGGAACAACCGGAAGGTTTTGTTCTACTAGGGAATGAAAACAAAGTGTGTAAGCTTATCAAATCATTATATGGTTTAAAACAAGCTCCCAAACAATGGCACGAAAAATTTGATCATGTTATTCTTTCGGATGGATTTAGACACAACAATGTGGACAAGTGCTTATATTCTAAGACTTGTGATGACTATGTGGTCATAGTGTGTCTATATGTGGATGACATGTTAATCTTGAGTGATGACATGAAAGGAATAATAGAAACGAAAAGGTTTCTATCCTCAACCTTCAAGGTGAAAGATCTTGGAGAAGTTGATACTATATTGGGTATCAAAGTGAAAAGAAATGGTGAGGGTTATGCTTTGAACCAAACCCACTATATTGAGAAAGTAGTTAGCAAATTTAGTCATCTCAAGATTAAAGATACTAATACTCCATTGATTCAAGTATAAAACTTGAAAAGAATGATGGTAGATCGATGGCTCAACTTGAGTATGCAAGTGCAATTGAAAGTCTTATGTATGCTGCTCAGTGTACTAGGGTTGACATTTCATTTGCAGTTAGTAAACTAAGTAGGTTTATTAGCAATCCAAGCGTGGAACATTGGAAAGCTATTGGTAGAGTTCTTGGTTACCTAAAGAATACCAAAGAACTAAGCCTCCAATATTCAAAGTTTCCTGCTATACTTGAAGGGTATTCAGATGCAAGTTGGATATCGAGTGTGAAAGATAATTTATCTACCACAGGTTGGGTGTTTACACTTGGTGGTGGGGCTGTCTCTTAGAGATCCAAGAAACAGATTTGTATATCACACTCAACCATGGAGATAGAGTTTATAGCTCTAGCTGCAACTGGAAAAGAAGTTGAGTGGCTTAGGGATCTCATGATGGACATCCCTTTTACTGCAAATAATGTGTCAACAGTGTCGATACATTGTGACAGTCAAGCCACTCTAGCACGTGCGTACAGTGGAGTGTACAATGGGAAGTCTAGACATATAAGCATTAGACATGAGTATGTAAGACAATTGATTTAAAATGGAATCATCTCAATCTCATTTGTGAGGTCAAGTGGAAACTTGGCGGATCCTTTTACTAAACCTCTTACAAGAGATTTAGTAAGGATAACATCTTGAGGGATGAGACTAAAACTCCTTAAATAAAATTCACCAATGATGGTAACCCAACTTAATACTAAGAAATGACTAGTCTTAAGTTCAATAGGTAAAAACAAGTCATTAATAAGTGGGTTGTGGTAGCATTAGAACATGTGAGTTCCATCTGTGATGATTAATGCTGGTTGTTACCGTTGGAGGGTTAAGCTTAAAGCTTTTAATGAAATTCAGTCTATGTGTGACAAGCATCTTAAAGGTAACAAGGATGCTGGAAGAATTTCACCTATGTGAACTTAAGGGTGGTGCCGCTTCTCATGAGAGTTGGAGTTTCTTTCAAGAAAGTTCATGAATGGATTGAGCACATGGCCATAAAAGTGCTAAGCAAGAAAATAATGGGCACTCGTGTGGTTAGTGGAAGTGTGTGTGTTGTTACCGATTTCGTTACAAGGAATAACTGGGTCAATGCTACAAGCAACCTGGGATTTCAACGGAGCTTTGTGACAATTACACTAAGGTAAAATTCAAATCGAAAGATATTTTATTTTATACATTTTCACTGTTAAGGTTATAAGGGTTGATGTTTATTTTTAACCAAGTGGGGGATTGTTATATTTATATAAATATATATATATTGTTGGTTAAAAATAAAGTATAAGAAGAGTTACACTTTTGAAAAATAAATTTTGAAAATAAAGTGTAAGAAGGGTTACACTTTTAATGTGTGAATTAAACACATGATTAAGTTTTGAAATGTTACAAAACTTGAAAGGTTAAGGAAGACAATGAGTCTTCTCATCTTTGTAACTTTATAAAACTTAAGAGGTTTAGTGTAAGAGAGTTACACATTTGAGATTAAATCATGTTTAATGTGTGAATTAAACATATGATTTAATTTTTTGAATTTTACAAAGATGAAGAGATTGAGAAAGACAATGGGTTTTTTCTCATCCTTGTAACCTTTTTTCAACCCTAAGAGTGCTATATATGACTTTTCTTCTTTTTGAAATCTTATGCAGAAAAGTGAAAAGGCTTGATCAATCCCAAGACTATTTCCATTAGTTCCCTAAAGATTTCTAGAAGTGGGAGGAAATAGAGTCTTTGAACAAAGTTCCAAGAACTTGTTTGAGCCTTTCTTGTGTTCTTCTTCTTCTTGTTCTTATTTTGTAACTTTGAGAGTTTTATTGTATCAAAGTGAGTGTTTGAGAGTGTTTCTTTTCTCCATTGTATCCAAATTTTCCAAACAACACTCTTAGGGTTGAAAAATGGTTACAAGAATGAGAAAAAACCCATTGTCTTCCTCAATCTCTTCATCTTTGTAACATTAAAAAAAAAATTAAATCATATGTTTAATTCTTACATTAAACATGATTTAATCTCAAATGTGTAACTCTCTTACACTTAACCTCTTAAGTTTTATAAAGTTACAAAGATGAGAAGACTCATTGTCTTCCTTAACCTTTCAAGTTTTGTAACATTTCAAAACTTAATCATATGTGTAAATACCTCTTAAGTTTTGTAACATTCCAAAAACTTAATCATGTGTTTAATTCACACATTAAAAGTGTAACCCTTCTTACATTTTATTTTCAAAAGTTATTTTTCAAAAGTGTAACTTTTCTTACACTTTATTTTTAACCAACAATATATATATATATTTATATAAATATAACATATCCAATTTACTCTCGAAGTTTGTATTGATAGAAAATTTCATTAATTATGAAGAAAGAAAGTCATTAAAAAGGACTTCCTAAAATTGAGTCATGTTAAATAGAAATATGGCTAAAGGATTCAAATTGATTGTTATCACATATAGGGATCCTAGATAAATTTGTTAAAATAATTAGGTTAAAGGATTGATGATTTCAAGTAGGGGGCTTTAATTATGGAATTGAAGTGTACTATATTACACATGCCGTACTCATTATTAACTTGAAAATCATAAATTTTTGTTAATTAAATTAATTTGATTCAATTTATAATTTTATGAATACCTATAATTTTTGGATACATGATTTGTATTAGGTTAAAGTGCTTAAAATCATAACATAATATAAATTTTTAGATTTGTTATATATTTAATAAGATTTCAATTTCTCACGCTTTATCTATCACATTGTATGCATTATATCTTATGAGCATTCTAGTATGGTTTATTTTGTATTGTACATAACTTTGGTGCATTAATAATTGCACAAAAAATTCAATTCATGGGTTTCTTGCAAGTAAATGATTTATTTATAACCGATTTATGAACCTAGGCAATCCATTTGAGGCTATAATGCATCACCTTTTAAATGGAAGAATTATTACTCTTAGTCATCAGGATAGGTTTCTCATAATGAATGCATTAGTTTGTAGGGGTCACATATTGAACAAGATCTATGGTGAGTCATGACCAAAGGCTATTAGGTAGTCATAATTTCATCAAGCTACTATATTGTATGATCTCTTGACCTTAAGAGAATATTGAGTTTGTGACAAAGTTTGCAGTGACTTTGACCTATGGGTGAGCCCCATGGATTGTCATATATTCTTTATAGATTAAGTTACTATTGATAGAAGTCAATGACAATAAGTATTCTCAATTAAAAAAAAAAAACATCATGATATCTCTTGGAGTTTGAGATGAGACAGTGTGTCCCCTTAGGTGATCCTATGGAAGTGTATTTAGGAAAACTATGGTTATATATAGTAGTTCCTTAAGTGGAACTTCACTCTACTCTTTGTGAACTAGGACATGTCAATTGATCACATAATAAAAAGATCTATAACTCAAGGCTGGTAGAGGTAATCTTAAAAGGTTGATAACATTTACCTTGTTAGATTATAAATACTAATTCATAAGGAGACTACACATGTGGATAATAGGTTACAAACTTGAGCACTTGTGTCTTGTTGTAATATACATAGGTACTAAAGTGCAGTTGACTTTATATAGTAGGGTGTTGAGTCTATTGCAAAATTTGATTCTAAATGAACTAGTTGTTGGCATCTTAGGTTTAAGCAACAAAAGTAATATCAATTTTTACAAAAAAAATGATATTGGGAGTTGAAGTACTAACCTTTAGGTTTGAATGTACCTAAACCTTAAATCCAAGCGTTGAATAATCAAATCAATATCATCAGAAGTCTCATAGACCCATGATTTTCCACCCGATGACTCAACCTAATTCCTTAGCACACAAAAGGTAGAGAGTTTGGAAAGGTAAAGGCTAGGACTTTCTTTTCTTTCTAGATGATGGAAAATAAAAAGTAATGGAAACCCTAACCCCTAAGAGATATTTATAGGGTTCCTAATTGGGCTTAAGTGACTTAAACCCATATGAATTTAGGTCACTTAATGTAACCCAAATTGGGTTCTAATTAATTAATTAACCCAACAAAACCTACAAATTAATCAATTAGCATAATCCATAGACTTTAGTCACTTACCCTTGTGCAACTTTGGTAATTACCAAAATGCCCTTATGCACAAAATGAATCTGAAGCCAATCCAACCCTCATAACTCATATCAACAAGGTATATGAGCTCAGAGTGGGGATCATTAAAACCCATAAGAGTATTAACTCCCTCAAAATCCAATTTTGAAGTTGATTTAGCATCCCGCTACAGATAATCAACTGAGCTCTAATATCTTATGTAAATAACGAGACTGTGGATCCACATTTCTCACATGTGTCCCACTTGTTAGCAAGACTCACTTTTATTTGTGAAAAATTGATTTTGTTAAAAACTGGAGTCGCCACTTCTTTTATTTTATTTTATTGTAAAATGAAAAATAAAACAAGAAAAAAAAACCCTAAAATGTGACTCCTTAAGTTTTGGAAAAAGTCTATCTTTGAAAAAACCTGAATTTAGGTCCAAGAATCAAGTTACCTATTGGAAAGATACTTCGAAGAGGTAACACCCCTCTAAGCTCTAAAAATGTCTCTACTGGCTAAGTCAAGGAAAATATGACAATTAATCAGTTAATTACGGATACCTAAATAAGTTAAGGTAATTTCAAAATTAACGTGTCAAACAAGAAAGTCAATCACAATCATAAAGAAGAGTTATGGTGTGTACCAAGATTTCTTTTTAGGCGCTATCACAAGACATCAAAGTTAGTTTGACAATATAATACAACATACCTCATGCATTCAAATAATCAAGCAATAAATCAAATAAACCAAGCTAATATCAAACATGAGAGTATTTACAAACAAAGTTTACATATTTATATAATTAAAAAGAGAAAGGGTGCATGGAACGTATCTGGATAGCAAGCATAACTTACAATGCACTTGCATGTGGCTAGAGCTAGAGGGTTAACTCACAAGTAATAACCAATAACTATGACAATAAACCCTAATATACATGGTATATGTACAACTTAAATGAAATGGCATAAGTCTAAAGAAACAACAACTATCATATAGGATATGTGTACAAACTCATTGTTAAATTTAAACTAATGCTCTAGAAAGCTATAAGTATTAAATTTAGTAATTAAGACAAAAACATGCAATAAAAGGGCAAAACAATTGCATTCACTTAAAAAATCCTAAACCAATATCTAGAGACATAATTTCAACATGGGAAGAATCATACGACATCCTCATTATGTCTATATTACAACACCAAAGCCAAGATCAAGTAAAGACATATCAATTAACTCCAAATTAAAAGGTAACTTAAACATTGTACAAAAATCTCAACATGCAATCACAACAGGAGCCTTTAAAAAATAAATCCTTAAAAATATCTAGAAATGGAATTTAATTACAAAAATTTTTCAATTGAATCTCTTCCATATATCTAGATGGTCATCCAATTGGCCAAACAATTTAACAAAGCTCCATTTAATACTGGTTTACAAAAACATCCGAGAAGGTTCAAAACGGGGCAGAATTCAATAGCATGCATAAACTGATTTTTAAACTAATATAGATGTGTTAAAAAATCATACAAAAAATAAAGAAACATGTTTAGAATGTCTATTTTACAATAAAAATAAAAACAAGGTCAGAAAGCACACGAATCAATTTTAAAAACAATAAAACATCCCCTCTATTCAAAATTATGGCAATGTAGTGAGTGTAGAAATGGGAAATTATATATTTCAATTGGAAAAACTATTTTCAATATTTCACGTGTCTAAAATTAATTTCAAGAAATAAGTAAATATATCAAATAAAATTAACAAAGTCACCTAATAATTTATTTTGACAAAAATAAAAAATAAAAAATAATAATTTGGGTGTCCAAAACTAGGTAAAAATATAACCTGTCAAAAGATTAACTCATATTTCCAATTTGAAATTTTGCTTTTTAACTCAAACAAAGTTTTAAAATCAAGTTCAAGAAGTCAACAACATCATAAAAACACATGAAAAAATTGAGGAATACTCTAAAAGAGTCAAATCAAAATTTTATTTTAGATGTGCAGTAAATCCAACAAGTTGACAATAAAAAATTTTTGAAAAATGATTTTCATGTAGGTTTTTACCAAGTCCCCAATTGATATATACAAATCTAGCCTAGAATTGTCCAATTTATTTGGGACCACAAGTTTGGATTCATGTTCTATTCAAAACCAGATTTTTATTGAAAACAAGATGGTGCACACTAAATAAGATATAGTTGCATATTTTTTAAAAGAGATTTTTCATTTTTGACCCTAAGGATTTTAAATGAATTTTTGGAATAGATTTTCAAAGGGATCTTTTGAGAAAGGTATTTTCTTTTAAAATGAAAGAAACCAATTTGAAAACAACAAAACATAAGAAACAAAATACCAACCAAAACCAAAGAACACAAATTCACAAAGTAAAATTTTTGACAACCAAGCAAATTAAAGTGGTGGGAACAGAGGTCAATCTTCACTATTTTTCGATGACCTTTAAAGATTGAATTTTAACAAAGAAACACCCAAAGCAATAAACTAAGAATTTTGGATCAAACTAAACAATGAGGTATTGATCAAGCACTATCCACTAGAATCTCAAAAGCACATAAAATAAAACACGATGGATCAAAAACTAAAATTAATAAACTTGAAAACATGGAAACAATAAATATGAGATTAACTAAATCAATTAACTAAAATTCTAGTAAACACACAAAATAAATATTTATAAACCAAAGACTAAGATTAATAAGCTTAAAAAAAATGCAAACAAATCATAGGATTAACTAAATTAATTAACTTAAACCCTAATCAACTAATAATAAAATATTGACAAACCAAAACCTAAATTAATGAACTTGGAAACATGCAAACAATGACATAAGATTAACTAGATTAATCAACTGAAATTCTAAACAACTTAATAATTGCAATGATCAATCAAACTCATGAATCATCAATTTTAAAAATAAGCATGAATTAAACTATGACTAAAATTATAACCAACTTAACAACTATCAAGAAGTAATCTAACTAACTAAATCTAACTTTTGAACTAAAACAGGAAGTCAAAACTAAAATTCACAAGATTCCAATTTTTTCAATATAATAAAATGAATCAAACCTAAATTAAAATGAGAACTCTAAAATTTTTAAATAGCAGTAAAGAATCAAAACTAAGTAAAACAAAAAATAAAAAATCAACTATTCAATCTAATATTTAAAAAAATCAAACAAAATTAAATAAAAGCCGAACTTTTTCAATCTATGCATAATAAATAAAATAAAATGAAAACAAAACTAACTTTCACAGCTTATATAAGAATTGACAACTAAATTAAAAGGAATTGAATTTTTCCATACAGGATTAATTATATTAATGACTCAAAACTAATCTAAAACACTTTAACTAAACAAAATAAATCAAATTTAACTTAATGCAAACTAGAAGCATGAACTTTCAAACACGGAATGGAATTAAAAACTAAAGACTTTAAGATAAGTAAACTAACATGAATTATCAATGAATAAAAACAATACATAAACTAATGGATCAAAATCTAATTATAAATAAATAAATCCAAATCAAGCGTCCTGAGAATAAGAACTCGCCTTTAATCTATTCCGTGATGCAAATGGTTTTCTATCAAGGTGCATGTCGTGTCCTAAAAGTGGCAGCGGGGTCTTTTTCCTTCAAGGGATGAGCGGCTGATGATGAACTCCAATCGTGTACCGTCAACGAATGATGTATCAATGGGATGGGTATGCTACAGAATGGTGCGTCGGTGGAGAGAAGTTTTTGATCAGCATGCGCACCTGTACCCTTGGAGATGCAAGTGGTGATTCACCCCTCAAGTCGTGGTGTTGTTGATCATGCACCAATTTAGACTCTGTTGATGATGCGGCCCTCCGAACGACACCCACGCTGGCAAGTCAAAGAAGTTGATGCAGATTTCTGATGTGCCAATGGAGTGGAGAAGATAATGGCGTGTTCTTGGAGTGGGATGCTGATGGTGGGTTCTCAAAGTGGCCCTTGATATTGTGTCCTCCAATCAATAAAAATAAAAAAATAAAAAATAATAAAATAATAAATTAAATTAAATTAAAAAAATCCACCCATTCTTAGTGAACTACCCCAAAAATTAATCTCATTCAACGTGTGTTTGTGCATGGTGATGTCCGAAGTCCTGATGGATGCAGCCCCGTCCAAAAATCTGGTGATAATCTGCTTCCAAAAGTTTTCCCAAGCGTGATTCCCCTTTAAAAGAATGTCGGCTAGTCATTTTTGTTTGAGATGGTGTTATGTGGATGATTTTTCCTAAAAACCATTACTACATGTGTTGTGTAAAATGGAGAATCATGGTCTCCCCTGTCCTCCATCCTTGGTAGCCTCCTTTATTATTACTTTTTCCTCCTTTTGCTAATGTGGCTAGGATTTTCTCCTATATGGCAACCCACATAATTCCATTAATGATATGATCCGGTGAATCCATTCTCCAATAATAAATTCTCTCATTTTTCCTTCTTTCTCCAATCTTCCATCCAAAATCTCATTTCATTTCAAATTCTACTTTTTATATTAAAAAATACATGTAGTTGTGGACTCTCATTTATTATCAAGGATTCCAATTTTCCTTAAACTCCCAATATCCATACTTTTTTTTACCAAAACAAATCCTTAGAATTTCAAACTCCCCAAAACCTCCTTCTAAGGAGCGTCCTACTTTCCTTAAACTCCAATGTCATTTTCATATCTTTCTCACCAAAACAAATCCATAGAATTTCAAACCCCCCAAAAAGGTCTTCCAAGGAGAGTCCCACTTTCTTTAAACTCCAATGTCATCTCCATATCTTTCTCACCAAAACAAATCCATAGAATTTCAAACTCCCCAAAAATGTCTTCCAAGGATAGTCTCACTTTCCTTATCCAACGGTAAGTTTTCTTGTAAAAGCACCAAATTTATTAAATTAAATAATTGAATGAAGAAATAAATAAATAAATTAGAAAACAATAATAAATAAATAATTTAATTAAACAAATAAAAATATAAATATAAATAAATAAATAAATAAAAACTAAGACATACAAACCATACAAGCCATGCAACCATACAAGTCATACAAATCATGCAAAGAATGTCTAAAACATGACCTAAGTGTGTTTAAGGTGGGCCTAGGTGAATCTAAGTGGGTCAAGTGTGCTTAGGTGGGCCCAAATGAACCTAAATGGGCCTAGTTGTGCCTAAAATGGGCCTAGGTGGACCTAAAAGGTGCCTATGAAACCTAAGGTGATCAAAATAGCACCTAAATGACTTAGGGTGATTAGGACGATTCTTAAATGACCTAGGGCGATCACGAAAGTATCTAAGTGACCTAAGATGATAAAAACAATGCGCTTAAGTGACCTAGGGTGAAGTGTAATGTGCCTAGGTGACCTATGGTGAGCCTAAATGTGCCCTAAGTGAATCTAGGTGAAATGTGATATGCCTAAGTGACCTAAGGTGTGACTCGATGGTCCTAAGTGACCTAAAGTGATCATTAAGGTACCTAAGTGACCTAAGGTGATCAATAAGGTACCTAAGTGACCTAGGGTGATTAGAAAGGTGTCTAAGTGACCTAAGTGAGTGTGTGCAAGCTAGAAGGTGCGTAGGTGTGCTTAAGAAGTGTCTAAGTGAACCAAAGTGATTTAGGATGCATTTAAGTGACCTAAAAAGTGTGTCTAAACATGCCTAAGTATTTTATCCTAAAGATACACCTAAATAAGCTATCCTTAAAAAAAAAAAAAAAAAAAAAAACCTAAGTTAAAATTGGGGCTACCAAGAGTCATAATGGGGTGGGGGTGGCAGATAAATCCTCATTCACAATCTCAAAGGTGGCTAAAAAAAAGTAAGGTGTATGAGTAGCAATGGGCCACTCGGAAGTTGTTGTGAAGTATTGAATGAACACTTAATAGAACATGTGCTAAGAGAACAAAATGGAGGGTCTATAGAGACACTATGTGCTTGGGTTTGTGACCTGCTATCCATTGTATTCAGTCTCTGCATGAACTAATGTTTGTAGTCTAAGTAAAAGTTATTAATCTTTCAAGACTACTTCTACTATCCTTGAGTTACAAATCATCCTATTGTGTGTTCAACTAACATGTTTTAGCTCTCAAAGAGTTTATATCAAATTCCACCTAATGAACTACTATGACAATAGTTTTCATGAATGCATCTCCTTAGAATCACTCAAGGGGACACTCTATTTCAATCTCATGAGATATCATGATGCCTCAATTGAGAATACCTATTGCTACTAGCTTCCATCAACAATGACTCAATCCATAGGAAACATATGATCAACTTACAATCTCACCCATAGGCAAAGTCACTACTAACTTTAGCATAAACTCAATATTCTCTCAAGGTTGAGAAACAACATAATGAAGCAGCTTAGTGAAGTCATGACTACTTGATAGCCTTAATTCATGACTCATCATAGGTCATGTTCAATGTGTAACCATACACATTAGTGCACTCACCATAGGAAACTCATTTCGATGACCAAAACCAACCATTCCTCCAATTATAAGGTGGTGCACTACAACTTCTAATGAGTTGCCTAAACCCATGAACCAACTATAAACAAGTCATCTATTTGCAAGGAATCCATGACTTAAATTTTCAATGCAACTCTTAATACACCTAAATCACATATAAAACAAAATATGTTAGACAAGAATGCTCATAAAGTACAATACATGAAATAAGGATAGATAAAAGTGAAACTATAATATTATTAAATAAATAATGAATTCTAAGTCTATTACATCATGTCATGCTTTTAAAGGTTCTATCCTAACATTAGTATTATCCTATAGGTCCCAATAATTCTTGTTCAAGCTCATATTCCTCATTGACATGCTTTATGAAGGTTCGATTGGTTCTTAGTTCACATGTGTGCATGATTTCTACTAAAGATTCAAGGTTGTTGTTAACTCAATCGAAAAGCCACATGTAAGTCTAAAAAGGTTTGTTAGTAGCAAGTTAAGTGATTAAAAGGTTAAAGTAGATCAATTATTTTCTATAAACTAAAATTATTTAAATTAATGTTTTGGAAAAACATGGGACACTCGAGTGATTGAAATAGTGCTAAAACTACCTAAGAGTTTATTCAATGCTCAAACGCCCAAGGTGCTCGGGCGGTGGGTAAGTGCACTCGAGTGGTCGTTTCAAACCTACTAGAATATGACAAATTTATTTTTTGGAAATTCACAAGTATTCTTTTTTGGAAAATTCTAAAAATCGATCTCCTAATCCTATAGGCCTATGTAAACCCTTTTTTAACCCATTTAAGATTGGACAATTAGAAAGATTCAACCTAACTTGCCCTAACGTTCCTAATCTCTCAAGAAAGATTCAACATTTGAATCTTAGATTGTTAAAAGACTTACATCTCTTCAACGAGGTTGAGAAAAATTCATTGGAGTAATTGGAAATTGTTGCGTTACAAACATGAATCAAGTTATAGGTTCTGAAGAATAAATCTTAAGAGTAAGTTGTCAGATAATTTTATATGACTTGATCTCATATAATGGATTTTAGATTAAAGGTATTAGACCCATGGTTTTTTATTTCCACAATTAGTGTGAGGATTTTCCACATAAAAAATCCTTATGTCCCTTTTTGGTTGTTTTGTTGCATTGATTATTCAAATTATCTTACTAGCTTAAATTAATTTAAAATGGGCTAAATCAATTCCATAATTGGTTGCTTGGCTAGGGTAAAGGTATTAATTGTTTTTAAATTTTAAAATTACACTCTTTCCCCCCTCTAGACATTCACCTACTCCGTTTTGTTTTTTCACATTCAATTAATAGTTTTTCACACTAGGGAGTTTTTGGAGAACTCTATAAATGTTTTTTCACGTCATATACAATGTTTTTATATGAAATTGATTAACTATTACTCATTATTAATTGGAATTGTCAAAATCTAAATAAAATTTAAAATATAGAGATACCTTATTTGGACTCCCTATTCACCCCGCTAGAGAGTTCCCTTAATCCGACCCAATCTGACACGTTGTGTTTAAGATCTTATTCTAAAAGTTCAAGTATATTTCAATATTCATTGTACTTATTTGTTTCAATATTTATTCGAGATTTTTAAGTTTGCTCTGATTTTGTTCAGATTCATTTGGTACTTTGCTTATTTTTGTTTCACTTAAAACTTGAAAATCCTGTCGGAATCTTTTTCCATGATTGAAACGCAGCCTTAAATTCTCCAACACGAGAACCTTTTGCAGTGTAACCAAACATTTTCATTCATTTTCTCGGCACATGTACAAGAAACTTTTGGGCAAAGAAAACCGGTGCCCACACATTATATTATTAAACGTCATCTTTCAATGACTTTTCCAAAATGAATTTATGTAGTCACGTGAGAGCAGGAATTTGATTGAGAAACATGGAACACAATATTGGGCCTTACCCTCCACGTTGGTTGCCCAAAGGTGGCGGCACCTCCTCCCCGATGCATATATCTCACATGCCTTTGAATAGTAGTGAGCCCAGTCAAAATGCCACCCTCCCCCCAACACTATATATTATACCCCATCTTACTGCTCCTCCCTAACCCCACGCGAAAGACCCACCTCCCGTCCTCCCCCACACATCTCATGGCTAGACCACTCCTCTTCCTCACTTCCTTTCTTCTTCTTCTACCTCTCCTTTGGAGTTCCATGACATTCCCTTCTGTAATAGAAGCGCGGCCGCTGCACATGACCCCTATTAATTATGGAGATTCCAACGGTCGTTTTGAAGGGTTTTCTATTGGGGCCATCAAGCATTCCGGACCGAGCTCGCGTGGCGGAGGACACAGCCTTATACGGCTTGGAAAACTAAAAGTGCTGATGAAGGACTCGGGCCCCAGTCCCGGCGAGGGACACAAGTATATCACTGGCAATCACCACTGACGATCACTTACCATTTTCTCTTCTCTCTGATCTTATTTTCCCGGAGAAAGAATGACTCGACTTTATTTATTTGAGCATTCAACCATGGTTGCTGTATGTTTGAAGATGCTAGCGCTGCTGTTGGCCTCTCCATGTTTTTGTCCATTGATTCAGTTTTGTTTTGTATCATTCCCTTATGATGTACTCCGCAAAATGTAGAAATTGCTAAGATTTTAGCGATACTTTAATTAACTCTTTTACCATATACTTTAGACGCCCGCATTTTGTGTACTTGTCCAGATCCTCCATGAATGATCACTGTAGACTCACTTTTAGGCCTAAAGCCACCAACATTCATCCCCCACAGGGATTATTATAACTCAAGACTGAGAAAAGAAATGGAGATCATGGAGAAAATGGAGCATGAGAAAGAGAAGACAATTGATCAACCAAAAAAAAAACGTGCACTTTTGGCTTTGTGGGACTGCAGCTAGCCGAAATTTGAGACCCCAATTGGGTTTCATTTAATTCCCATGTTGCCGACATTTACCCAGAAAAAAGAGAGAAAAAACAATTAAAAAATAAAGATGGTAATTATAATGAAAAGGAGAAGTGAAGACTTGGTTGTTTGGGATGCGGGAATGTTGTATGAGAAAGGGAAAGAAGTGTGCCAAACGGCACTGAACAAATGGAAATCTGACAGATATGAGGGGTGGAGGCGGTTTCCATTTTCAAGATTCCAATTGTTCGTTCCTCCTGGCATTAACTTTTTGAGGGTCAAACCCCTCCCAAAATGCCATGAAATCTCTGACAATTACTTCTTCATAATTCTTCACCAGTCACATACCTCGCTGAGCTGGGCTGAAATGTTGGACTTTTCTTTTGCCGCTCATCTTTACGTGTTATTCATATATATCTTATTTTCATTAAAATAAATAAATTAAAAATATCTACATTTTAAACTCTTTCTTTAAAAAAAAAAAAAATTAATTTACATCTTATTTTTCATTTCATTTATTCCATTTTTTTTTCTTTTCCACGTTATTCTCTCATGATATCAAAGAAACTATTTACTATTTTCTATTTTTTATTCTTAAAAACAGAAAATATAATGTTTTTAGATAACATATTTTAATTATTTTTCATTTATTTTATAAAAAATATTTTAAAAAATAATTATACAAATATATAAAATGATTAAAAATAAAGTATCATATAAAAAGATATATTTAAAAATATTAGAAATATTTAAAATTCTCAATCACAATTACTAAACATAGTTTATATTTTTAATTTTGAGAACTTTTTTTAAGAACATAAAAAATAGAAAAATATATTAATTAATAAGAAATTAAAAAATGATTTTATATTCTTAAAAACATAAAACAAGATGTTTTTTAAAAAATATTTTAATTATTTTGTATTGGTTTCTAATACTTTTTAGGAATTATTTTTAAAACTAACATATCAGATATAAAAAATAATTAAAAATAAAACACTAAGACAAAATTTATTCTTAAAAAAATATTTAAAAATATCATCCAACTTTTTTTCAAAAAGGTTATAAAAAATTGTTTTATTAAATATTCTAAATAAACAATAAGTTTTATTTTATTATTTAATCAGTTAAAAGTACAAACCGTTGTCTTATTTCATCCTGTTTTTAAAAATATTATTTTTAAAATACTTTTAAATTAAATTAAAAGCATCTCAAAAGATAGGAGCCAAGTCATGAAGTTGAGGTAGTTTTCAACGGAGGCTGCCAAGAGACCATCGCAGTCGCCCATATTGTCCAAAGCATATACTTTTCTTCAATTCCCAAATTTAGGCGGTTGTGACAAATACATTTAACTAATTTTGCAAGATACAAATGTACATATATACTTTATTCAAACAATATTCTCATCTTTAATCATACTTTGATCTAAAATGTTTCAGATTTGATGTTTAAGCTTTATTTTATTTGGACCGTCTCATGATTTTTGTACTTTTATATGACAAGTGTCTCTAATCCATGGTCCATATGGTATGAAAGTCCACATGGGTCATATATTATATTATATTTATTGTTAGTTTTAGTCCCAAGAAAATCATGGGACAAATTTATTTTGGTCATCCCAAGTTTGAATGTTGGAAAATGGACTACCCTACTAAAATATGAATTTTTTAAGAAATAATTAGTTAAAAGGACTAGATACTCTTCATATTTTTTAATTTATCCCATTTTATGTTTTTATCGGGAGAAAAATTCATTTTGACATAAAAGTCCTTAATTATTTCAAGTATTTTTAATATTTTTAAAATAAATGATTTTTAAAAAATAATAATAATAATAAAGATATTTTTATCAAAATAAAACCAAAAAATTATAAAGGGCAAGATTTTTTGGGTTTTCAATGGTCTTTTAATCAATCCCTTATTTTAAACGCAAATTTATGGGTTAAGAATGCTAAGAATGGAATTAAGCTATTAATAAAATAAATATTTTTGTATCATGTTTGGTTTTAGGAAAATAGAAGGAAAAAAAATCATTTCTTCGTATTTGGCCTTATTATAAAAATAATAAATAAATTTAAATATGATTAAAATTAGTTAAAATTTTGTATATTTTAAAATTATTTAATTCTTGCAAAGGTCATAAAAATATGTTTGAATTAATATATAAAAATTATCTATTAACTTTAAATTTATTTTTTTGTATTTTTCTTTTATTTTCTTTCATTCATATTTTTTTCGTAATTTTTTTCATAACAAAACTGTTTACACGATGATCACGTTCCACTTTTTGAATTAATGTTGAAATGATTTGTGTGGCTCTCCTGTCCCAATAATGGATCCAAGAAATAAATTTGAAATATTATATAATTTTATTTATTTTTTGGACATTTTATTTTCTTTTCCATACACCCACACGACACTATTAGAGTATAAAATAAAGTTTACTTCATTTTCAGGGTGACTCGAATGAGGCCAAATCCAACCAAAAGAAGTCCTAAACTTTGAAAATGGATCATGCCACCAAGAATGGGGACCAAACGTTGCGGCCCAGATGAAGCTGCAGGATCCCACAATTTCCCAAATCTATCGCATTAAAATACTGAATTATCCTTGGAAATAGAGGATATTTTTGCGTGACGTTAAAGGAAATGCTGGCCCTGTGGGTCACATCTTCCACACAAGCCTTCCGGTGGAGCATTACTTACATTGGTTGATATGTGGGTGTGGCCAACCAAGTTGACTCTCCCACCACCCTCCCCACCCTCTCCCCAACCCCCTCGGGCCCATCCCAATGCCCTAAGCACACTGCTTTTCCGAAGCTGCCAATAATAATTCTTAAATCTCAATCATTATCAGCCATAAAAATAAAATTATATTAAAATTTTGACATTTGAAAAACAAATCTTCTCATCTTGTCTTATCATTGTGGATGTACATGCACTTTTATATATATAGTATAAAGGGTTTTAAGTTTTTAAAACACTTTTCATATTTTAAATTTACCTTTTTTTTTCAAAAATAAATTCTCAACAAAACCTATTTTCACTCGAAATTTTGATTTTGTAATTTAGAAAAAATTATTATTATTTTTTATTCTTTTAGGAATAGCTCCGTTTTTTATTTTAAATATTTTGTGACATGAGATGATATACACCTAAACCCTAAATTTATAAAATAAAAAATTATGGTATTATTTAAATATATTTTTTATTTTTAAAAAACAAAAAATGATAGTAACTCTTATAAAATTAAAAACAATTTAAGAGAGGTTGACTTCCTTGCTTCTCTCATGGTACAATCCTCTTTCCTTGAGACCGCTCAATCCATAAAAACAAAATATAGGACTGACGTCAATAGTTCATTGAATCGGGATTACTAGCTAATACTAATATAATAAAAAAAAATATTTTCTTTTTTTTTGTATACTTTCTTTTCAGTATCATCTTGAAAAAGATTTAACAAAAATAGAAACAAATCCACTATATGTTTTATATCAAGTAATATGTGAAGTAACTCTTGATATAGCAATAAAAGCAAAACATGTAGGTATATCAACTCATTAAGTTCCTATTGTATATAGGATCCAGATGAGAAAAAACACTTGTAAGAAAACACATTTGTCATTTATTGGTCATCAAGAGCACCTCGTTGAAATCGAAATATGACTTTTAAATTATGTTTTGAATTAATGGATGCTGTCAAGGAGAGAAACATAATAATTTTGAAAATCGTTTGAAAAGATTAAGGTATAAAAAAAAATTTATAAAAATATTTTTTTAGGAGATAAGGTAAACGTATACATTTTATTTAACGTTATCAAATTCTATTATTATTATTATTTAATTATTTTAAACAAAATCCAAACAAGTATTAAGTATGCATTATGGTTTTATTACTTAATAACTACAATGGTTATGATATAAATATTTAATTTGGTCCAAATTAAATTCAAGAAAATTTAAGCAGCAATGTGACATTTTCGTATTTATTTATTTTTTTAGGTTGGTGTTTACGTCACTCAAGAAGCTACTAACAAACTTGAGAAGCAGGGAGTTGTAATGTTGTATTAATATAACAAGTCATATTAAAAACAAAAATTGATGAAGAAAATGGTGCGAGAATTTGGCAATCCGGATAAGGGAATGGGGTATGAGAGTTAGGCTTAGGTCCAAGATTTTTGAGGGAATAAAATTGAAAGTAATGGAATGGAAACATTGAACTAAAGATTTAGTCAACAGCGAATCCCTTGTAAGTATCCCGAATTCGAATCGTTCATTGCCTTTTTCTCAGGTAAAGAAAAAATGGGGAGTTCGGTGTCAAGATTCCTACTCCTCGAGAAAACAAATTGATTAGGCAAAAGCCATTTAGGTAGCTAACAACGTTGGTTTCCTTTGTCTCTTCCTACCCTTCTCAAGCCACTTCCCTCGTCTTTTCCCTTTTCCTTTTCTTTTTTTCTTCTAATTTTTAATTTATTTTATTATATATATGAATGGGCTTGAGACAAGTCATTTTATCCCAACCATGTCACTTTTATTTGAGATAGATGACGAGTGGCTTTAAGACAGGTCACCCCATCTCAATCTCGTTTATTTGAAATAATTTTTATCCTCGTTTCATTAAAAAAAAAAATTAAACATTGTGTGACGGGGTAAGGTGGTATGCAAATTTCTCACACTCATCTATTTAATTTTTTATTTTTTAAAATTTTTAATTGCATTAAAATAATTATAATTTTTATAAATTATTCTATTGAAAAGTAATTTTTTATTCATATGTATTAAAAAAATAGGAAAATAAAATTTAAATTAAATTAATTTTATATTTAGTCGTGTGGAGTTGAACAAGGCAATACCCAAACCTACCAATAACATATTTATTTAAATTTCAAAATCATCCCACTAGGGACGGGTGAGCTAGGTACTTGAAAAACCAACCTCATTCTCATTCATAAATACACGAATGTGTGAACATTTTTCATATTTATTACTATATATATATTTTACTTTTTATATTTATTGCTATATATATTTTAGAGATTTTATCTAAGTAATTCATTATCATTGATCAAATAAATATTTAAATACATTCACTATAATTTAAACTTAAATGTTTTAATATATTTTAAACTTTGAGTTTAAATTGTTTTAAAAACTAACTTGAAATCTAAATTAACTTACATTAAATCATCATAACCAAGCTGATGTTAAACAAATGGGAGAATTGTACTTTGGACTTGATTAGGCCTTGAAATTGACCTTCAGTCCATGCAAGTAGCTTAATTGATATGAATGATATGAAAACAAAAATACCATGAAGATGACACATAAGATTTTTTAAAAAGCTAACTAGTTGCATACGTGGCAATAACTTGAAAAAAATCTCCAATTTTTTTATTTGATTAAATAGAAGAAAATGTTACTTACAAAATATCTTTTAATATTTTTTTGTTGACAAAAACCAATTTCTATTTGAATTAGAAAATATTTATAAATATAAAAAAAAACTCTCAAATTTATTTAGAAAATCATTACAATTTATTTTTCTAAAAAAATTGTCCCCGTTCTATCCTAAAAAATATTTTAAATTAGTTATAAAAAATTAAGAGAAAAAAAGTTCAAATTTATTTTAAAAAAATGTGATTTCAAATTCTAAAAAAAAAAGATTTATTTTTTAAAAAACAATTTATTAAAAGAAAAACTCAATTTATTAAAAATGGAAATTCGATTTTATTAAAAAAATATATTTTTTTCTTTTTAATTTTAGTCTAAAAATGTTTTTTTCTACTTTTATTAAAAAAAACCGTTTTTAAAATTTTATTTTACAGAGTTCTATTTTTATTTTCTTTTTTTCTTAAAAAAAAGTTTATGATATGATTTTCAACTTGGATTTTGTGCTTTAATTTTTCACAATCGATAAAGGGCATTTCGCGAAATATTTAAGTTCTATATTCTTCATCTCAATTTCCATATTTTCCATCGGTTTTAAACTTAAATAAACAGGTTTTATGGACTTTAAATGCCAATTTTTTTGGTCCAATTGGGTTTAAAGCACAATTTCCCCAACCAAATTTGGAGTGGTTGTGATCATTAAAGGATTGATATGGTTTTGACCATATTAAGTCGCTTAATTTTTTCTTCAAAAAACCGAATGAAGCAAATATTTTTACAACCCTACATAGCCCTGAACTGGTTCTTTTAAACTCAAGCCAACCATGGGTCTAAACATTGATTGAAGTTTGAAAAATACGTTTTGTAAAAGATTCTATCTATTCTGAATTTCCAAACAAAGGGAAATACTTAACACCAAAGGCTATCATATTTGTTAAATTATTAGAATTAGAAGTCCAAGTCAACTTATAAAGTGTTTAATAAATCAATTTAATGACTTACACTAACTTAATTTAATGACTTAGTAAATTAATTTATATCAATCTTAAATTCTTTTTTATAAACATAATTTTATATTTAAATAAGAATAAGTTAACTGTTGTAACTTAATATTTGAAATCATTTTTAATTTTAAGTTGTGATATTAAATTATTTAAAAATATATATATTTAATTTATTTAATAACTTAAATTAAGTTAATTTACTAAACATCCTCTTAATCGGAGCCTAACCCGAACTTGAATCATACCTTTTAAGCTTTTTCTTTAAACTTATACTTATAATATAAGCTTCAATTATGTATAAAAGAAGAGTGCATGGATCGAGAAAAATATGATAATTGTAAAAGCACATATCTCACAAAAGAATGAAACAAAATTAAAGAGCCGTCTCTTTGAAATATTATTTTAAATTATTTTTCCTTATATGTTGTTCAACATATAATTTTGGTTTATCTTTCTCAAGATTTTATTTAAATATAGCTAAATTCCTTTAATTTAAAATTTCATTAAATACTTCTCTTATTTTTTTCATTTGTAATTTTCACTATCTCGTTTTTCATTCGAAACAAGGGAGACCAATAGGCTTAGATTTGGTTACTCAAACCCCTTAAACAATGAAATTAACACAATTAGATGTAAAGTTTTAAAAGTCAAAATCATTTTTTTATTCTCAAAGCATTGGGCCAATCTGGGCCTAACGCGAGGGTGGCCCAAGATCGATAGGGCCTAAATGGACTAGTCACAGACGGGCCCAGACTCGATCACAAATTCCCTTCGTGTCCGAAACCCCACTCACCCCTGGCGCAGCTACACAGCCTACACTTTCTTCAACTGCAAAAATGGCGGTAGCCGTTCTCCGCCGCCGATTTTTCCTCCAATCTCGACGGGAAACCACCGGGAAGGTTGGCGACATGTTCTGTATTTCAGCCCTGAATCAACAGCGGTCCTGCTTTGCCACCAGTAACGACGCCGTTTCCGAAGCGCACAAGAGCAAGAAGGGCAAATGGTTCACCTTGCCGGCGTTCACTCCCGTCGTCGACGCTTCGTCCTTGGGGAAAGTGCTTTCCGGAAATCTTACGGACTTGAACGGCGGTAATGCCACCGCTGGAGCCTCTACAACGGCTTTGAAATGGGTGGTTCGGTGCTGTCCGCAACTGCCGAGATCGCTCGTACAGAAGCTCTTTCGCTTGAGGCAGGTTTGGTTCTCAGTCTCAATGTATTGCGCAATGGTGTGTAGTTATGTGTGCAAATATTTACTCTGTTGATTTGATATTGAACTCTATAATTTGGTTGGGTGATAGTTTTGAACTGTGACCTTAGAGAATGTAATTCGTTGATACAAATTGCTTTATATTGAAGAATTAAGGAAAATGTGTGGTTTTTTCTTTAATTTTTTTTCATCAGAAACAAAATTCAATCATTAGGATTTTGAAGTAAGGATGAGAAATCCTTCCTAAATATACGAACTCTAATAAAAAGAAAAGATAAATACGATGTCTCCTGTGCACCACCCAAAACCATAGAGGAAATATGGTTTTGTTGCTCTTTTAACTAATGCCTAGTTTTAATATAATGAAACTACCTAGAGGAGGTGAATAGGTAGTCTCTAGATTAATCCCCAAATTAACACTTAATTACTAATTTTTGGTTTCTCTCTTTAGATTAGTTATTTATTAGGAGTAATAAATTTCATGCAAATATAAATAAAATCCATCACACAAATGAACACAAGGATATAACGTGGACCTACTAGGTATAAAAATCGCAAGTGGTCTCTTGCCCGCTAAATAATTGACTAATTATAAGAAAATTGTACACAGTTTTACTTAACCATATGCACCTATTCCCTAGGGTCTTATACCACTAGCACTTATGCTTTATCCATGCTCCCAACGCAATAGTCCCTTGTGCTCCTTATTGGATCCCTTGAAAGCCTTATTGAAGTTTTGTGATGAGAGCTCTAACCTTTGTTCTAACCAAATGTTTTTTCAAAGTTTTGAAAGGTTTAAGAGTTGGAGGATCAAGCTTTGGGGATGACAATTGTTCTCTTATGGTTTTTCTCTCTCACTTGGGTTTTCTTGGAGGCCATTAATTTTCAATAAAACTAATTTTGTTTATGTTTGAAAAACCCTAGACTCCCATTATGAAGAGATTCCCAAATGTAAAACATTCCAAAAACAATAAGCAATTAGGAGAGTTTCCAAGTTTTAGAACGTTCCCAAAACATAATCTTTTCAATTAAAATGGAATTTGGAAATTTAAAACATTCATAGATCGTTTGAACGGTCCTTGGGCGGATTGAACTCCCTCAGGGCGTTTAAACACTCTTCTTTTTCTTCTCAAGAATCCATTTTTCATTTTTCTAGTTATTTTCAATTCAAATCATTAAGTGTCATTCCAAAAACTTCACTAATCCATAAATGCATAACTACCTTGAATTTAATGACTCTGAAATGGTTTGAAATCAAGTCTATAAAAAGTCCGAAATCATCTTGAAATTGATAAAACTCAAGGAAGTCACATCTACTCAGTAAGAAATGGAACAAAACTGTTTACTAAACAAAATACACTAACAAAGCTTAATATCAGTGAGAGGAGTGCTATTGAAAGCAGAAGTTGTTGAGGTCCAAAAAGAGGAATAAAGGTAGATTATGTCTCATATCAACTCTAGACTTCTCCACTTATCCTAAGAATTCTTTTCATTTTTTCCCTCTATACCATCCAAATTAATGTAAGGTATGCAATTTGCCAAAGAGTTTTGCTTCTATCTGTACTCCCCAAACCTTTAAAAAATGATCATAATGTTGCTTATGCTCCAAGGAAGGACCTAATCTAACCCAATCAGTTTGAATAATCTATGTCAAAACATTAAAGTTGTTGGACAGTGTAAAAAGAGATAATCAACTAATTCACCATGCCTCATACACATAATGCAAAGGTTAGGACTAGGAGCTTTGTGGGGTCTTCTCACTTGTAGCAAGTTGTTGGTATTGATCTTCTTGTTGGGCACTAAGCACACAAAAGCCTTGATCTTAGATGAGGCTTTAGATTGCAAATCCAAACAAACAACGTATGATACTTATGCAACTATCCAAACAAGCAACATTTGATACTTATGCAACTATAGCTGAAACAAACCAGGTATACAAAAAAAGAAAAAGACAAGAAAGTGGTGGGCATCAATTTTTAGGGCAATATAATGTGTTCTGTTGTTGATGAATTCCGATTCTATATGCAATAGGGTAGGGATAACAATTTTGATACAACACAACAACATGACTAAAACATGACATGAACTTTAGTGGGTTCAAGATAGCTATAACCATGTTTATATCAACTGTACCCTTTAACTTGTTTACTTAATCATGTCAAAATACCTTGCTTATGACCTAATTAACCTATATAAATTTATTAAATTTGTAAAACTAAAAATATTTTTGTTATTAGAAATATTTTATAATTTATTTTCGATATTGCAAACGTATTGTAATTAAAATAAAATAGTTAATGTGTTGTTTGAATACACTTCTTGTTTTTTGTTTTTAAAAATGGAAACTTCTTCATTAAATATAAAATTTCTAAAAAACACTTTTCAAAGTTTTTAAACTTCGAGGAAGTAAAATTTCATTTCTTCAAATTTTAAAATTTTTGAAAAGTATTTTCAAGAATATAAGGTAAGTCCCTACTTTTTGTATAAGAGCCACTTCTTCAAATTTTAAAATTTTTGAAAAGTGTTTTCAAGAATATAAGGTAAGTCCCTACCTTTTGTATAAGAGTTCCTGCATTTTATATAGGAATTTCTATTTTTAAAAATAAAAAATAAGAAGTGCATCCAATGCCACCTAAATTTGTCAAGGTTTAAAACAAGAGAAAAAAATTAAAAGTTGAAAGTTAAAGCAACTAAAAAGTATTTTAAAATAGTTCTCACCACCCCTACAATAGGGTGAAACCTGTAGATTTATTGACTGCATTTTGTTCGCAGATTCCTTTCCATTTAATATACTTAGTTTTTCATTTTTTTTTCTTCATATAAGTCTCGGTCTTGTTCAAAATAGAAACAAAATGCAGAGGATCTCTAAGTGTTATTATAGCTAAATAACTCATCATAGTTCACTAGATGACAAGATTGATTATTGACCCTCATGTTTTTCTGCATTTTTCAGCTGGTTGAATTTTTAATTCTTTTGTTTTTCCTTGTTTAAAATATCTGATCTTGGGGGAAAAGGCAATGGTAAAGAAGGGACCATTCCATGTAAAGCCAATTTCTTATTGTGTTCTTCCTTACAGGTTAGAAGAGAATCCTCCAACATGATAACTTCTGATGTTGGTGTTCAAAACCAAGAACATCGACTTAAAAGGGTAGGTAATTACTTGGCTAGATTCTCATTTGATTAAAATGGCCTTTTCAATGTGTAGAGTTTCTTTAATTTTTATTATGGTATGTCTAAATAGGATTTGGACTACTGTTGCTTTACAGTTTCATGGGGCGAGTTTTCTTTCATCTGATGTTTAAGTCATTTTAAGGTGGCAGCCAAGGACTTGATGAACTTGGGAGATCGAATCCTTCTTCCTATCACAGTTGAAGAGTTGCCTTCGGAAAAACATGAGTACCATTGCAATGATGAAGAAATAAATTTTGTCCATAGCCTTGAATTGTATAAGGTTCCCTACCTGGACTCTTTTAGTTGGAAAGTATGTTATGTTTCGCATCCAATATCTGATGCAATATGCTTGTTGACATTCAGGATCCATCCATTATTGTTGTCAATAAACCTCCGGGATTGCCTGTTCAGGTATGCTAGTTTGTGTTCATGCTTGCTTTCCCATTCTACTTTTGGATTGTTATTAGCAAGCTCTTTATCAACTGATACATTCCTCTGGACAGGGTGGCATTGGCATCAAAAGAAGTTTAGATGAACTGGCTGCAACTTATTTAAGATATGACTGCTCAGAACCCCCTCGACTAGTGAGTTTTCTTGTAAATCAACCATATATGATTTGCATAGTCGAATGGTACAGTTAGCAACATGTTTACTTGAGGATGAAGCTTGCTTATTTTGTTCCATATGTTTTGCAAACTATCATGATCTTTTTTTTTTTCTTTTTTTTTCCTGTTTTTGCATGTAATTCACATGTTCATCATTCTATATCCAGAGGTGGTAATAGGTCATGTCAGGTTCGTATCATGTCAAGATGAGAAATAGTAAAAATTTACTCAACCTGGATGCTACTTGTTTAATGACCATGTCAGAATGACCTGACACACTTGAGCTTGTTTTTCTAGACTACTGGAAACTTGAGGTCATATGAAGTTTCTTACATATCAGAGAAGGAAAAAAGATTACTGTTTATGAGGTGTTCATCTCATACTTCTAATTTTTCGAATACCAAAGGATTGTTTTCCATTTCTGCTTGCCTGCCATCCACAATTAGGAGTTTGAACTGTCAGTTTCTTTTTAAGGACTAGTGTGCCAGAAGTGGAGTGTTAATGTTTCTAGTGGTTTGGGTCTTAACAGGTTGAGGTCCAGATATGTAACTGATGGACCTGGACCCTTCTCATCAAATGGCTTTGAGTTCCTAAAGAAATACAAAGAAATAAGAAGGAGAAACCAAATAATTATTCAAAACATAAGATTACCTCGTACAACTAAGAAAATCCTTGTATATATTGTTTCATAAAGTATATATATATATTGTATGTCTTGTAAATTGCAGGTTGGACGAGGAGGATCCTTGGTTATTGCACATGTATCCAGACCCAAACTAATCAGCCACCAGGCTCAAGGAATTCTATCTAACCCTACTAATCAGGAATTGGCCTATCGGGTAATCGAATGGTTACTCATTACATACCCCTATCTGCAATAAAGGATGTCTAAAATGACCCTGTGCAGCCAATTTTACATGTTCCATCATCAGTAACATCTCAATAGCATATTCTCAATTGCACAAGAAAATGAAAACATGGAGTGAATGCCAACTCAGACAATACCTATGCTTATAATTTGAAGTTAATCTTCTGTGTGCGTTGCAATCCACAATGAACTAGACGCCACTTTTACCAGTTCTCTAGCAGTGCCTAGGATTTCTTAAGTTTATCTTCTCAAGCAATAGTGATCATAAACTAAACTCAAGCTTTAGCTCATTTAACAATAAAGCAAGCTTCCTTAATGTTCTTCATGCACAGAAATTTAAACCATTTTTATATGGAACCAGTTATTTTGTGTCTATTTTCCACTGTATATTTTTCAGGTTGTTTGTAGATAGGGGTTAATATCATGCAGTGGTAAAGCTTTGCATTTATGTTTATTACTTATCAGGTACACAGACTTGACAGAGATAGTAGTGGCATCTTGATCATGGGAAGGACACAAACAAGTGCTACAATTCTGCATTCCATATTTCGTGAGAAAACATTTGGAGCATCAAATAATGTGAGTACATATCTGTTTATCTTTCTACAGGTGAATTATTTCTTTTCAATAGCTATACAGGTTTATAGGAAGGTCACCATTGATATTTCTGTTTTCTTTTCTTTGTAAATGTACTTCTAGTGGTCAACCTAAATTTTGTGTTTTCTAAAGGACATTGATACCAAGAAGAGAATTTTGCAAAGGAGGTATTGGACACTTGTCATTGGTTCTCCAAGACGTCCAAGGGGATTAATTTCAGCACCATTAGGAAAGGTTGGAATATTCTCCATTCTCTCTTCCAAGGATTGCAAATTTCCTGTATTTCAAGATTTAATGGTTATAAAAAAATTTAGAAAAAGGTTGGTTGAAAAAAAAAAAAAAAAAAAAAACTTTTTGGAAGATCTCTCATCCTTTTTTGTACTTATTTTTACTTACCTTAATATACTATACTGTTGTTTCTCATCATATATATATTGTGTGTATGCAAAAATATCACAGTTTTGGCCATGTGAGTTTGCCTACATGGATTTCGTTTTCCTAACCCATCTTTTAAGGAGTCATGCCAACTCAAGAGTGCTTTCCTTATTGAGGATTGCATGACTCACTCTATTCCAAATAGAGCATAAATCAACTGTCACAAGTTGACTTCTTTTGAACAGTGAAGGAGAACATGGTCAACTATATCTTCTTCTCCCTTGCACAAATAGCATCCTTTCGGTATCTTCTACCCCCTTCGTATAAGTAGATCTAATGTCAAAATCCTTTCCCACACAAATTCCCAAGCAAAAAATAAAAAATAAAATTAACTCTCAATGGGATCCAAGGGTTCCATACAAAGACAGGAGGGAAAAGTCTCCATTCTTCCATTGGACAAAGAAGAGTAAAGAGATTTAACTGAAAAAAATGTCACCTTTCAAGTTCAACCACACCATTTTATCCTTTACATCTCTGTCAACTTCCTAAGGAGAGCTTCCACCCACTCTAGTTCCCAATCATTAGGCATTTCCCTAACTGCTCCTAAGCACCAATCTCCCACTTCTTCTCCATATTTCCCTATGATCACTTTCTTCTAGAAGGAGTCTCTCTCCATAGCAAATCTTCAACATCATTTAAAAAGAACTTTATTATGCATGGACAAAGTTCTAATGCCCAATCACCTCCCTCTTGACCATGCAAACTTTTGACCAGCTAACTAGGTGAGGCTTTTTCTCCATAGCACCTCCCCACCCCCCACAAAGGAAATCCCTTTGGATCTTTTCCAGCCTTAACTTAAGCTCACCTTACCTAAAGAGACCCATTTGCATGTCATCATCAAGATGCATTGACCATACCCGTGCCCATATCCTTCTTATTAGCTAGGCCATATGATAGTCTTGGCTTAGGGAAAAGTTGATCTGGCTTCTATCTTGAACTGAAATGTTCATTTTTTCCCCCATTAAAACAGTGTTTACTTTCCCTGTAGCTGGGTAATGTTTTACAATATAACTCATTTTTGTGCAGTCTTGCTCATCCCTAATAGTTATTCCCCAGGTGGTGGTGGATGATGGAAAGTCTGAACGAATCACCATTGTTGACAATGTACAAACTATGTCATCTCAGCATGCAATCACAGAGTATCGGGTGATTAAATCTTCATGTCATGGTAAGTGGTGCATGTAGAGGTATATGTCAAGAAAATAGCAAAAATGTGCCCTATAGACACTTGGATTGCCTCTAGTTCATTAACATTTATACCTTCATGCCTTGATACATAAGGCAGAATCAAATTCTCTTATGCTCTATTTCTTTTGGTTTGGTTGCCTAGAAGATGTAGGAAAAGAAAACAAACTCTGAAATTGTATATGTTAGAAACAATTTTGTAAGCCAACCGGTTGTAGCACTAATTTCTTTACAATATTGTTTTATAGTTTTCTTCCATTTTCTTGGAAACCAAAATGTAAATGAAATCGAGGATAACATATGATCAGTAATGTCCTTAACTCACAATTCATGAACTGCATTGGACTATGGCAATCACAAATTCTCATGTTTCCTATAAATAAGGTCCAAATTAGCAACCAGGTCTGCTATATTAATTGCATTGATCTAGAAGGTCCTTGAAGGTCTCATGGAAATGAAATCAGTGATCGTGTTTTAGGAAAGCCTTTGAATGCACCAGTTGGTATTCTAATGTGGATATATGGTATTCAACATAAAATAAAAATGTGGTCATTGAAATCCTAAGATGTTTTCATTGTGATCAGTTTCATGGTTGGAAAAATATGGTCGACAATCTGAAAATAACTGTGCAATGAATTAGTCAGAAGATTATTTAGAGTAATTTTACTTTTAAGTGGCCTCCTAAGTTGAAATTTTTATGCAACTATCCCTGTTACTATTTGGATGAAAACAGTGCAGGGCAACTTTCTGCACTGCCTTGGGCATTCTTATAGATATATTTTGCAGCACAATGTGTCTTGCAAGTATATACTTAATATACTGGTGGTAATTTTGCAGGTTACACATGGTTAGAGTTGTCTCCTCTCACTGGTAGAAAGCACCAGGTATGGATCAGAACTTAATACTATGCTGCTTTTGAAATGCATCCTTATATCCTTGGTTTTGCACTTATTCTTCTACTCAGTTCAAGTTCCTTTTTCTCATATGCTGGTAAACAGCTTCGAGTACACTGTGCTGAGGTATTGGGAACACCCATAGTTGGAGACTACAAATATGGATGGCAAGCTCATAGGAAGTGGAAGCAATTGTCTCAGTCTAATATTGAAAAGAACTTGGATGAAAATCTTCCCAATAGAAAGACGCATCCTTTTGGCCTTGATTTGGAGAGTGGAAGTATCTTGGATAAACAGCCCCACCTGCATCTCCATTGTAAGCAAATGGTTTTGCCCAATGTTTCTCTGGCCTTGCAGAATTTGCAATTGTCTGCAGAGTGTGATCTTTCAGAACTAGAAAGCCTCAAGTTTGTTGCTCCTTTGCCTTCACACATGCAAAGAAGTTGGGCCATTTTGAATTCATGAGCTACTATTGGAATTTTGCAAGTTCTTTTTTAAGACAATTTCTTCATTTTGAGAACCACTCTTGACTTAGCTATGAGATGCTCAGAGGTGCATTTACAACTTGTCTTACATTTCTACAGCTGAATCCTGTTGATTGGGGATTAATTCCTGATTCTGGGTAGTTTGATATGTCTGAAGCATAAGAAGCTATTTGGGAAACTGAGCATCTGGAGATCAACAAAGACATGGATGACCAAAATGAAAAAAATGTCAAACTGCCATCTTTTGAGGGAAAGAGGGAAAAACATGACCAACTTGGCTCCTGACTTAGCAGCCTCTCCAAATTCAATTTGAACCAGCCAGCCCGGTTACCTTAACTGCCCTAGGTGGGTCAGAATCAAGTTTTTGAGTGCATATCCTAACATTGTGTTGCCCCTACCATTACACTTTTCCACAAGCACCAGTTATTTGATCAAATGACATCCCATGTAACAGTCTTTAACATGTGTGCTCTCTTCTCATCATGAGAGAAAGATGCAGGGGAAAAGGACTCAATTGTGCCTATTTTTTGCAGCTACCATTTACCCTGGATAGCAAGCAGCAGGCTTTATTGTTTGTGTAAAGACCATAAGCTGCACAATAATTATATGTAGTGTTTCTTTTTATTCCTAGACCCAACATTCATTTATATAATCTTTTTGCCTCATCAAACTTGCTACTGCTGAATGCTGCTACAATGTGTTCTTCTGAATAAAGAGGACTACCAGATTCTGAACAGAGCTCTACTTGCTTTTGTTTTGTGCTTTGTTGCAGTATTAGGATAAAGCTTTGGTTCTCTTGTTCTCTTGCCTTGATTTTTCTACTGATTTGATTAAATATCCTATGGCTTGCATATATAGAGTATCTAATTAAATACAACACGTGAACTCCCCAATATCTGCTGCATTATCATTCACATCCAGCTGTTGCCTTGTCATTAGAAACATTCTTCATATATTTGATTGACTGATTAGTAGGAAAATTGAAATAGGTAGTCCTGTTCAAGATATTCTTCTCTGAGAGTTGTCAATAGAGACATTCTGGATCTCATCTATATTCATAAATTAGGTTAAACTCATCTTTGCTCTGCCAGGTAAGCATAATGTGTTCGTGGTTTGCATGATTGGTCACCCCACCTAGTCTTCTTATACTTAGTGGGAAGCATGAAAAGGAAAGAAGCGCAACATTGTCGAAATTTTTGGGTTTGCTGGGTAGCTAGTGAACCTTTGGATTGCTCAATTTCAGGGCATTTATTTCAGGCATTTTGAGTGAAATTTAATTTCACATTGACACTCAAGTTCATCTGGCTCTTTTGCTTAATGGGTAATCCTCTAATGGCCTGCCTGCTTACTTTTTTAAGGAATGGGAATGATTCCCCTTCCTTTCATTCCCTTTTACTTGAGCAGGGACCCGAAGAATAGGAAAGGAGGTGGGTGTCAACGTGTCGTAACTGTCAAGGAAACTCATTATCCAAAATGGAGTGTGACTACCGGAAAAGGAATCACTAGAAAATGAAAATGATCTGGAAGCTGGGGGACTGATCAGATATCCATACAACTCCAAAGGAGAGTGCTGTTGGAGGTGGAGCCCGAGGGGGTGGGTGTGGTTAGTGGGCTGCTTCTCTGGTAAGTCCAAGTATCTGACGCACACAATCTTTATGGAATTGGTGGTCTGCCTTTCCTCTGAAGTCACACATCCTATGCAACACCTTTTTCAAATATGTTAGTAATTATCCAACACTGCATGATTGATTACCACTCTTTTATGATTTTTTTTCTCTTCTTTTATCATCGATTAATACAATACACAGTTGATCTCTGAAGGTAAAGTTGGTTAATGGGCACCATGGATGCAGGCAGTATAAATTTTATATCTGGATTGAGGGTAAAAAGTGTGTGGTGTCATTTGTTTAAGACAAGATAAAGAGCATGTCATAGGGGAGGTTGGAAGGCCCTGGTCATGGTTTTCAGATTTTAGGCTACTTGTCCCTTTTTTTCTATAGGAAAATATTGCTTACAAGTTTAGAAATTGATTGAGAAACACACACAAAGTGAAACTTTCATAAATGATAGCCTTTTGTGAAGTTAGATATTTGATTAAGAAGGCATCTATTATAAAAGATAATTTTCAAGAACTCTACTCGTATTTAATTAATTTCATTGCTGAAATTAAAGGGTAACATGTTGTTACAAAACTAAATCGATATTCTATCGAAAAGTGGAAATGACTACAATATGCTATAAATATAATTTGATTCCAATGTTTTACGCTCAACTTGAATTCTATTGTGTATCTTTGGTTCCATTTTTCTGTACTTTGATCTTATTCATTTATGTTTGACTCCATTATTTATATCTTAATCTCATACACTTTAACGATTGAGGTTAAAAAATATTATAAATTAATGATGATATAAAACTATTATTGTTTAACAATTTAAATTTCACCCAATAGTTTTAATAATCGAAAGAACGAGTTCAATAAACATCGTATCAATATGAGTAAACTCTATCTTTGTCCTAATCAATTCTTTTAATATTACGAGTTTTAACGTTTTTCTAATTTAATAGCATCCGATCTAAATGTTTATATCTTAATCTTATACATTTTTAATGATCGAGGTTAAAAGGTACCATTTATTAATGTGATATAAAACGCTTGTAGTTTAACAACTTAGATTTATTGTATGCTTTCAATAATCAAAAGTACAAGTTTAATAAACATTGAAGTGAAAATTAAAGTTTTAAGTTAAAGATATAGTCATAATTAATAATTAAGGCTTCATTTTTTAATTGAAACCTTAATTGATGATTAAGATTTGAACTCAAGTTGCAAAAAAAAAAGAGTTTTTTTAATGTTATTAGCTGATGTGGCAATAAAAAAATCATTTCAAATATAAATATGTTAAAGAGGTTATTATTTTTTAGAAAAAATTTTAATTTTTATAGAAGGGGTATATGAGTTTATGAGGTACGAGAATCATCGATAATGCGTTGATTTTTTTTTCAAGGCCTGGTACTTGTTTTGAAGAAAAATAAGATTAGGTTTGGAGAACGTGGTCCAATAAAAAAGGGAGTGGATGCTTCCCATTTTATTTGGGTAGTCGGAGGTGACGTAGCACTGACGTCCATGCTAGGACCATTCCACCAACCGCACCACCCACTAAAACGCAGCGTTTTGGATCACTCCGACTTCATCTCTCTCTATCGTATCCTGTATATATTATAATAAATCATCTCTTTCCCCTTTTCATTCCGAAATTGCCAACAGTATTTCTGTCTCTCCGTCTCTTTCCGTTCTGTCTATCTCTCTGTGGAAATGGGTAGCCTTGAGACTGAGAAAACGATCATAGGATGGGCAGCTAGAGACCCTTCCGGCGTTCTCTCTCCCTACACCTACACTCTCAGGTAAGGTTTCAATCTCTCTCTCTTTCTCATCCTTATAATCTCATCTCTATCATCTCTCGCTCTGAAAATTTTTACACCTACACTCTCAGAAACACGGGCCCAGAAGATGTTCTGATCAAGGTCACCTACTGTGGAATTTGCCATACGGATCTTCATCAAATAAAAAATGACCTTGGCATGTCCCACTACCCCATGGTTCCTGGGTATGTTTGTTTCTTTGTCTCTTTCAAAAAGAATATTTCATCTGTTTTTCAGTTTTCTTCGATCTGATCCTGTCGTTTCTTCAGAAACTACACAAATTCATTATTTTTTCCGTGAATTAATTAATTTCTTTAATATTTTGGAATAGGCATGAGGTGGTAGGTGAAGTGGTGGAGGTGGGATCGGATGTGAGCAAGGTCAGGGTAGGAGACTGCGTGGGAGTGGGGGTGATCGTCGGATGCTGCAGAAGCTGTCGTCCATGTCAATCAGATATCGAGCAATACTGCAGCAAGAAGATCTGGTCCTACAACGATGTCTATACTGATGGCAAACCCACCCAGGGAGGCTTTGCTGAATCCATGATCGTTGATCAAAAGTAAACTTTTAAAAGAATATTTTATTTCAAGCTGGTTGAATTGTATGTTTTTGATATTTCGTAATTAAATAAATTTTAAACCTTCTTTTTTCTTTTTTTTTTGAAGGTTTGTGCTGAAAATACCAGATGGGATGGCACCGGAGCAGGCGGCGCCACTACTGTGCGCGGGGGTGACAGTGTACAGCCCACTGAGTCACTTTGGGCTGAAAAAGAGTGGGTTGAGAGGAGGAATACTAGGGCTTGGGGGAGTTGGGCACATGGGTGTGAAGATAGCAAAAGCCATGGGCCACCATGTGACTGTCATCAGCTCTTCTGATCGGAAGAGGGAGGAGGCTATGGACCATCTTGGCGCTGATGATTACTTGGTCAGCTCTGACTCCACTCGGATGCAGGAAGCTGCCGATTCCCTTGACTATATCATTGATACTGTCCCTGTCTTCCACCCCCTTGAGCCATATCTTTCCTTGCTCAAGCTCGACGGCAAGTTGATTCTCATGGGCGTTATCAATACTCCTCTCCAGTTTGTCACCCCCATGGTTATGCTTGGTGAGCTCCATTTCCCCCCCCAAAAAAAAACCCTCAAAATTTTCTCTGGGTGTCTCTGTTTTTTTGTTTAATCTAATTGCTAAATGTCTTTGGTTTCTCTGGTATGAAATTGTGAAGGGAGGAAAATCATAACTGGGAGCTTCATTGGAAGCATGAAAGAGACAGAGGAAATGCTGGAATTCTGCAAGGAGAATGGACTAACATCAATGATCGAAATGGTGAAAATGGATTATGTTAACACAGCTTTGGAGAGATTGGAGAAGAACGATGTGAGGTATAGGTTCGTGGTTGATGTCGCTGGAAGCAAGCTTGATCAGTGAAAATGGATGACAAAAAATACTTCACTTCCTGTTTGTTTCGAGGCCTCTGTTTTCTGGGTTTCCTCTGTTCTTTTTCTTCTTGATTTCATGGATGTTTTCGTACTATATTCCTTCTAAAACTACAATATGATTAACCCGGCGTTGTTCATAAATTCGCATTTTTATGGTTTTTGGTGTTCATTTATTGTGTAATATTACACCTTTTGGGGTTGGTTTAAACAATCTTCTTATACCCTGTTTGGTTAGTATTTTAAAATAATTACAATTATGGTGCAATTGAATTAGCATTTTAAAAGAATAAAGATAATTGAATTTTATAACTGGTAATTAATATTTTTAAAAATTTTAATAAAGTGAAAATTGTTTCCCTTGTTGATTTCCTACAGGCACATTGTTGTATGATGTTCAATTTTGCTTTATTTTGTTTTTTTTTTTTTTTCCTTTTCACTTGCTTTCCCATAATACTATCTCAATGCTTTTCTTGGGAAGAAAGTGTTTTAAATATTTTTATTTCCATTATTCTCTTTAAATATAAGAAATTGAAAAAGGAATACGGGAAGAAGGAAGGAGAAAAAAAAAAGGAAAAGATTTTGAAAGTTTGAAAACATATATAAAGTCACCTAGAATTTCTATTTGTTACTATTTTCTAAGATGGTGAGAGAAATTAGCTTTTTCTTTTTTTTTTCCTTTCATTTATGAGATTTAAGGTTACTTTTGAGAGTGATTCTCCAATTCTTAGTACTTAAAAGTATTTTTATGACAAAAAGATATATCTAATAAAAATTTAAGAAAGTGGGACTAACTAGTAAAAAGTATTAATTTTTTTTAGAAATTAAGGAGCCTTTGGTCACATTTTCTTAAATTTGTATTTAAAAACTGTTTTTAACTTAAAGAATAAGAAACAGTTTTTAAAAATAAGTTCAAGTAAATATGTTTAATCCGGCTTATGTTTTCTTTTTATTTTTAAAAATTAATAAAAATAATTCTTATTTATTTTTTAAAAATTATTCCTTATTTCACTCTATTTTTAAAAAAAAATTCCATAGAACAACAACCAGTGTTAGAAAATTTAAAAAATAGTTTTGGTTTCTAAACTGTTTTTAGAAACAAAAACTGTTTTTAAATTATATGGTAAAACATGCTCTAACTTTTATATAGATAACTTGTAATCAAAACACTATCAAAATACATCTACAATTAAGACATTCATTGAAGTATTAGCATGTAAGAATTCATAATATGGAAAAAATATACTTAAAAAAAAGGAAAAATTCTTTTAAAGTAGAGATGGTAAATAACTAAAATTCATGTTGTTAAATCAAGAGCGTATATTTGGAAGTGATTCCAATTAAAATGCTTCTATTTATAGTGTTTTTATTAGTAACACATCTATTAAGAATGCCTTTAAAAATGATCCCTTAGACTTTCCATATAAACCGAAAAGCTTTTCAAATAATTAATCTATGGGTGATTATTTATAAATAATTTTTAGTGATTTTTCAATATTGAAATTTTATATTAAAGGAAAAAAAATTGTAATCCTTTTTATGGTCATAACAGACTTTAAAAACCTCTTTTAAAAATAATATTGAAAAGATTCAAAATACTTCTTAACTTGAATTTTTTTTTTCTTCTGAAAAAAAAAAAAAGAGGCACTTCAAACCCTCATTAAGCTTCAACTCTTGGCTTGTGGTAACCCAACAAAAGCTGGTCTTGGCCTTTGAAATAGTAGTAAGGTGGGGGTGGTGTCTTCAATGAATTGAAGTAATGCCTTATGAACATCACATGTTTGTCTTATCAGGTTGTTGGGTGGTGAGTGGTGACATGAAATCTAGATTATAGAATGCCCCAACATAGAATAAATTCCATTTTCTTTGGATTCTCAATGAGATGCTTTGGCCTTTGGGAACATTACAATATTACACTAATACATCATGTCATTAATCAACTTTTTTTTTTTTAAATAACTTTGGTATGAAGCATCTTTTGTGTGGCATTTTACATTTAAAATAATTTAAAAATTTTACAGTTATTTCTCAAGGTGGTTGTGATGATTTTGAACTCCCTTCTATGATTGTGCACATGGAGTGCAAAAAGGAAAAAAAAATTCTTTGCTCATAAGCTACTGCTTGATGATATAGAGCACCCAATTCTTCATGCCAAGTAATGATAAGTTTTCAAGACGAGGGAATTTTTTTTATTATTATTATAAAAATAATATTAATTATGAATAAAATGTTTCATAGTTTAACAAAATGAATAATAATATAAAAAATAAAATATAAAGAAAGAGGGGATAAAAAAATTGTAAATTGGTTCACGCAACTTGACTTACGTCCATTCTCCTTCAACTTCAATCAAGAAAAGAGTTTCAATATATTGAGGGTTTCAATTGAAACATCCAAACTTTATAATTGAGTTATGGTTGCAATAAACCATATTGGATTATGGTTTCATGAACCTTTTACAAAACCATTAAGAGATCATACTTTTGAACTCGTCGAATAATGCATCATTGGAATCTCTTAAGTATTATCCCACATTTGAGCTCACCTCACGATATTTACAAAAAAATGAATTAATAATGATAAACTCTTGGTATATAAGTTAAGCTTAAATAATACAAGATTAACTAGAATTAACGTGTAATAAATAGATATGCAAGTTTATAAATCAAGGTATATTTAAAAGCACTCTCTTGATGAATGAAAATTGAGGTTAATTATTGGAAGTTAGTAAATAATAGTTAATGGACCTTTATATACGAATAAAAAAGGCAACGAGTCATTGGCCCGACTTGGTCAACCACCTAACCCATGCATGCCTCTAAGTTGAGCTTGTTTTGCAAAATTTAATACTTGGTACTTAAAGTTCCTTAATTCAATGTTTTTTTTAAAACATTTTTCATCATGAAATACATAAATTAAAGATGGTTTTAGTATGGAAAATACTCCATTCATTCAACTTTTGAAAAGATCTAAAACAAATTGGTTTCAATGAGATGAGATTTGGAGTAATGGATGCTTTAAAGAACATAAGCATGCAATCCTAATTTAGTACATCCAAAGAGTCATACATAAGATTAACCTTGATAAGTCTTCTTGAAGTGCACTTGTTTTCATTTTTAGCCTTCATGCATCTCTTTCTTAATTACTCCATAGAAATCTTCTTACTACAAATCATCTCCCTCTTCAATCACACTTTCTTTTATTTCTTCCAGATAGGAGAGACACATGAGCTTTGGCATATGGAAGGATGAATTTTTTTTGAACTTATACACTTAATACAATCATGAGTGTCTTTAACCTTTGTTTTATTATTATTAAAACTGATATTAAACAAACTTTGATGTAATAATATTTTTTTATAAATAATGTTGGATGGATAGAGTTGAAAAAGGACATAAATAATTAACAAATGAAGAATTATTTTAAAACTATATATATTCTCTCATTCATCAATCATTATATAATTTCTTATTTATAAATATTCACACTTAAAAATATAGACTTTTAATAACAAAAAATATAAAAATCTTGTAGGACTTAAGTGCTTGCATATATAATTAAGTTAAATCAACTACTCAAACTACAAATATTTGAAATTGATATTTTTTTTCAAATAAATCAAATTCTATTTTTTTTTTTTTTTAAACTTCCAAAACTTAAATTTACTTTTCAATTTCTCATATTTAGTAAATTATTTGACAGCTAATACACCACCCTATGCGTGTTTACACCCAAGAGGTTACTTGTTTGTTTTCACTCTATATATTTGAATTTTTTTTTTCTCTTCTACTTGAAATATTTTTATTTTTTAAGATATTAAGTTTTAACGTCACTCTTTTTCATTTACGAGTCTTTCTACTTATTATAATTAATAATCATCTCTTCTTTCTTAAAGCAGTTAAGTTTCTATGTATCAACTTTTAATCATATCTATTATTTTTGGATTTGTAAGTCATACATATGCAAATAGTGTAGTTAAGTTTTTATATAAAAGTAGAACATCTTTGTATAAATTTATCTTATATTTTAAAATTTTAAAAAATACCCGAAGAATCTAAACATGTTCAATTTACCTTTTTTTCATTCATTTTTGATAAAATTTCCATTAATATATAGTTTAGAATCAATTTCACTTCAAATGAAAAATTAGTTAGAGATGATGTTCACAATATGCCTAAAATAAAGAAAACAAAAACAAATAAATAAAAAACAGTAAACAAAAACAAATGGACTCATGGCTGCTAAGCGAGCTTTGACCCAAAATAGTGCGTTTTAAAAAAAAAATTCAAAAAATAAAGTTGTTTTGAAAATAATGTCCAATCTAATGCGTATGTGCCACATAAGCTGCCATGTCATAAAACCGTAGTTGGTGACTACGGTTTTATTTTTCTAAAGTGGTTAGAAACCGTAGTTACCAACCACGGTTTTAACTTTAAGTTTAAAGCTATACTTGGTGACTACGACTTTGACTTTTTTTTAAAATGGTCAAAGCCATAGTCACCAACTGCGGTTTTAACTTTATATATATTTATATATAACTTTAATTTTTTTAATAAAAATATTATATTATTTTGATTTTAAATATACTTATTTCATTATTTTAAAAATAATAATATACGAAATTAAATAATTGATATTTTTAATTTGATATAAATATAATTTTAAATTTTATTAAAATAATATACTCTATATTTAATATAAATATATTTAGTTAATTATATTTAAATATAAATAAAATATAATAAATTATGAAAGCCTATTAAAAAACAAATAATATAAATTATTATATTAATTAATAATTTTTTATATACTATATGTAAGTGGTATATAATGTCACATGTATATAAGTTCAATTAAGTTTAAAATTTATCATATTTTAATTTAAGTTCATAATATTATATCGATATGATAATAATTTATTTATATATTTATATAAATATGCTAAATTTTAAACTTAAATTAAACTTTTATATATATATATATATATATATATATATATATATATATATATATATATATATATATATATATATATATATATGTGTGTGTGTGATATTATATACTATTTACATATAATATATAAAAAAATTATTAATTAATATAATAATTTATATTATTTTTTTCTCCAAATAGTCATTTATAATTTATTTATTTTAAATAAACATAATTTATTATATTTTATTTATATTTAATTTTAATTAAATAATTATATTTATATTAAATATAGTGTCAATTGTTTTAATAAAAAATGTGATAAATTTTAAACTTAAATTAAACTATATATATATATATATATATATATATGTGTGTGTGTGTGTGAGAGAGAGAGAGAGAGAGGTATTATATACCACTTATATATAATATATAAAAATTATTAATTAATATAATAATTTATATTACTTTTTATTTTTCTAAATAGGCATTTATAATTTATTTATTTAAAATAAATATAATTTATTATATTATATTTTAATTAATTAATTATATTTATAGTAAATATAGTGCCTATTGTTTTAATAAAATTTAAAAATATATTTTTATATCAAATTAAAAATATCAATTATTTAATTTCGTATATTATTATTTTTAAAATAATGAAATAAGTATATTTAAAATCAAAATAATATAATATTTTTATTAAAAAAATTAAAGTTATATATAAATATATATAAAGTTAAAATCGCAGTTGGTAATTACGACTTTGACCATTTTAAAAAAAAGTCAAAGCCGTAATCATCAACTACGGCTTTAAACTTAAAGTTAAAACCGTGATTGGTAACTACGGTTTCTAACCATTTTAGAAAAATAAAACGGTAGTCACCAATTACGGTTTTATGACATGGCAGCTTATGTGGCACACACGTATTAGATTAGACATTATTTTCAAAACAACTTTATTTTTTGAAAATTTTTTTTAAAACACACTATTTTGGGTCAAAGCTCCTGCTAAGCCCTTGCCTATCTAAAAAATAATGGAAAAAGCATCTTATAAATTTCTTCTAGAATATTTTTTATTGAATTGGACAAGTTGTCTTAGTTAAGATAAATTTGAACAAACCTATAATTAACCCCAAAAATAAAAATTTCTACGTGTATATATTGGGAGGCGGTTCACAAACTCCTAGAGTCATGTCCCTAGGAAAAAAGAAGTAATTTCTTCTTTGGAGGTTTCCCATATTGTTGCAAACTGGACGGTAGGCTACCTAATAATTAATAACCAAGAGTATAAGTCAAGGCCGCACCCTCCCAAGTCCTCTACACTTACTTCCATCCATTCGACTGCCATTACTACCAAAGAATAAGTGTGGTCACCACTCACCAACCCATGCCCATGCTGTAGGGCCTTTTTTAACTTCTACCCGAAATTGTAAAAAAATTCTTAGGTAATTGTAAAAATCCTGAGGAATCCTATAACATAGTTTTACTTCGAAAGAAACACCTTTCATAATTTTTATCAATCATAAATTAAAAAAAATTAACAAAATATTTTTCATAATTTTTATGTCAATCAAATATTAAAAAAATTTAAATTTATATTAATGATATTTCTTAAAGATATATCTTTCATATTTTTTAATATCAATCTTACATCGAGAAAAAATATAAATAATTTTTATATCAATCATATATTTAAAAAAATTAAATTTATACTAATAATGTCTCTTAAAGATATATCTTTCATATTTTTCATATCAATCTTACATCGAGAAAAAATAAATTAATATTACTTTTTTTCCAGGTATGATTGATATAAAAACTATGTAACATATCTTTTCAACATACAACTTTCAATGTGTCTATTAAAAATATTTTTTAATGTGTTCTATATTAAAAAATTAATTTTAAATTAACCCTATATTGTAGTCATCACCCTTTTCTTTATCATATATTTTCAATGGTGGAGATAACATATATATTTCAACGGACAACTTTCAATATATATATCGATTAAAAATATTTTTGAATATGTTGTATTTTAAAAAATTAATTTTAAATTAATCCCGGATCGTGGTGATCACCTTCTTCTAAAATTTCTTTAAGACCGTTAATTGAGGTTTGGAAAATAAGATGATATCATATATATATATATATTGGTCTTGTTCTTTATACCAAAATCCAAGTTTGTAGACCTTTATCTTTATCTTATATTTTCAATGGTGGAGATAACATATTTGATCAAGGTACAACTTGGGTACCCTCGAAATTTTCATCTAAAATATTCAAAGACTTTGCTAGGTTGTCACCCACCTAATCAAATTGAAAATGGCGTCAACTGTCTGTGGGATACTCCATATGGCAAGCAATGATAGTGAAAGATTGAGATGGGTTTGGTGGTTAAATGTCACTTGCCAACACCTCACCTTTGGATTAAGCAAAAGCTGAGTAAGGCAAAAGACTTTGTATTTGGCTATGATTCCAACCTCTCCAGAAGTTAGGTATCGATGGATAGGTGTCGTTTGGCCATGAAGATCAAGCCTAATTCTTTGGTTGAGATTATTTTCAGATTTGGAGAAAATGACAACCATAAATATGGCTTACTCTCCAATTATTGTGGTTGTTGTTAATTACTTCTTAATAGTGTGGAAGTTTTTGAAATGTCAAAAATAGAATTTTTTTTTTTAAAAAAATTTATTTTCTCCAAAATAATTTATTTTCAAAAAATGTTTTTAAGAGAATTAGGTTTAAGAGTTTAAAAATGATATAAAATGGGGAATACTAATTATAAATTTGGCTAGAAAAGTCTATGAAATGTGAGAAGATGGAAAGACTTTTCTTTTTGTCTTTTTCCATATTTTGTCTTTTCAATTATTTTCAATTATTCTCTTTTATGTCTCTCATCAACCACCCATTTTATTTATTTATTTATTATTTTTTTAGTCAAATAATAATATTAACAGTTGTATTAATATTATATATTTAATACTATTATTAAATAAATACTATATTATTATTAATTTTCACAAAAGCAGTTGACTTGAAAACAGAGTGGACCCTAATGGCCTTGTCTTGAAACTATTGTTCAAACTAGTCATTTTTTTTTTTTTTTGAAACTGTATTTGTTCCTTCCTCCACCGGCACAGCCATCACCACATATCACTGCTTTTGACCCAGCGCCCACAACGTCGCCGTTGGCCACTCCTTTCGCCACCTCCTTCGGTCGACTGCACCCCCTTTCTTTCCTATTTCTCTTTTTCTTTTTTTCTCCTTCTCCCCCTCCAATACAGAAAGACACATGACTTTGTACCACTCTCATCTTTTGGTCTGCTATCTAAAGACTTAGTAACCTGTTCACATCAATTACAAAGTGTTTTCTACATCATCCCAAACGAAGGCTAAAGAGGAAAAATAGTCTTTTATCATTCATTATATATATATATATATATATATATATATATATATATATATAGATATATATAAGCACATCTAAGTAAACTACTTCCTTCCCATGGCAGCAGTCAGTTTCAATTTTCCAGGAAAAAATGAAAGCAGAAAAGAAGGGAGGAGGTAGTGATGCAGATAGAAACTGACAAGAAGAGGCAAAATCATTGCATTCAACAAGATCTATTGATCGATGCTCCTGGCTACAAAAACCCCTTTTTTCCCGCTACTCCATTTGGTTGCAATGTTCATTTGCAGTGACAAAAGGCCTACAAAGAAAGCAAAGCAGTAGAAGCTTTTTCGTGCGGTGATCCTGTCTTTTTTTTTTTTCTTTAACATGTAAGAGAACCAATCAAGCATTCATCAAACCCTTCTCATGTTCATGAAACTTCTAAACTAGTTCCCTCTCAAGTCTCACCTTTCTGTTTTATAATAAAAAATGGTTTAAAATTTAAAAATGTCATGAATATCGCTCTAAATACAAAAAATAAAATAACATTATATAAAAATATTGAATTTTTTAAAACCAACTTGACATCAAGTATGATTAAATAGTACAATATTTTGATTGCACTCACTATGAGAAGGTGGGTTTTTGGTTGTGGCCACCAACCTCGACTAAAAGGAAGCTTTAGTACTGCAACTATAGGATATGAGTGGATAAAAGAAACCACAAGTAGTCATGACCATAGGGCATGCGGAGAAATGTTATGGTTGGCAGGTTGGGTTCATATGTGAAAGCGTGACTAAAAATATTGAAATTATGGCTGCGCCCACATTTATTCCACGACTAACAGTAGTATACAGCTGGGGCTTTGTTCTTACCGTGACTAAAGGTGTGCTATAGCGGCGGCTAGGAGTGGTCGCAGCTATAAGGTTGTAAAATATATAAATAATTTGAGGTCTAGTGCTTATAGGTGTGAGTTATTTGTAGTCATAATCATATGTGCCAATACGGAGATGGCTATGCTTTGGCCCCTAATATAAGTCTTGATATGGATATGGTTTTTTACTTGGCTATTGCTATAGGCTATCATGTGGACAACGTAATGGAGGTAATGGCTAAGTGAAGAATGTTACCCAAAGACAGCCTACTAATCATTAAAATGATGGTTAAAGAATCATTTAAAAGAAATAATACCTTCTTTTTTAATTAAATATAAGAGTACATATGTTTAGGCCTAACATAGAAGCTTAAGCTTAATCATGCTGCGGTAAATCAACTCAATATTGTTCCATTACATACAAAAAGTTGAATCAATCACTCCATTACATATGTAGTTCAAATCAAGGCCCACACAATGTTTTTTTGCAACTTTAAGGATACTAAGTGAGCCCACGCAATGTTTTTTTGCAGCTTCAATGATACTAAGTGAGCCCACACAATGTTACCCCAAACTGCACCAAAATCAAGCTCATATGGCCTACAAACCAATGCCACTTAGGATACCACCAAATACATTGAACCACCCATCCATGACAGTAAAGGAAAGGCCATGCATAACATCCTATTGCCTACCACTATGTATTCAAGAGACATGAACTCGCCAGATGCATTTATCAAGATATTAGCATCTATAAAGCACCTAACCCCCATGGAGCTGCACAAGAAGCTAGCCAATAGAAACAGTGAGGTAGAAACATACTTTAGATGGAAGATTAGGCCAGAGTGCGACCTGAAAAATCTACTAGAGAAAAAGCTAGCATTTTCTCAATAGAGTAGAAAATGCTATCAGAGGAGAATTCTTAGAAGAAACTTGGAATATCAATGGACAAAGAGATTAGAAAAAGGAAAAAATACAAATAAGTGGAAACTACAAATTAAATCTCGAGATATGTATAGTCAATATGTATAACAGCATACTACATTGAAAGAATTACCGAATAAGGCAAATAATTAAAAATAAAATAAAAGTGGGGTGACCAGGCCTCATGGGTTCTGTTTAAAAATTCAAATGGAACTTGTATATGAGGAAAGCATGCCAAAAAACTAAAAACTATGGAGGAATACCATCATGTATGGGTTTAGTCTTTGGAGATCAAACATAGGTGAATGCATAGATAAATCATGGAATAAAATGATAGGTTCGAAATATAAAACAAAAGTAAAACAAAATACTTTTCAAGTTATACCCGGTGCTTCAAAGAATGTGATCCTTGAATTTGGTTTGTGGAATCAAGGCCTGCTTTGGTTGGGATTGAAGTTGGGGCAATTACATTAGACTTGAAACCGGGAGAGACAATACTGGGTTTGGGAACTTCGAGTGATGCTTCTGTGTTTGCTTTTTGGGTTGATTGACCTCCAGGCTTCGCACCGTTGCCCTTCATTAGGGAACTATTTTCTCTAACTTTTCCTTCTTTTAGAGCCATCCAGATATTTCTAATTGTTTTTTGTTGTTTTGATTCAGTATTTAATCCATACTCATCATGTGAGGGTTTCATCACCTCTTGTTCATCCATTTTGATAGTGCACATGTTGGTTCCATGTTCATCATTGGCTGGTCAGAGCCAACTTCATCATTAACAAATCCCAATTTTATGTCATTGGCTTTCAGCCATGTTCTTATGAGAATCAGAAGTAGTTGATATAGGCTTCTCTAAGGAATAGGCAATAGGAGGATTGAATAATAATTGATATTGATCAACATATATAAGGTTGTAGATAGGGGAGTTTAAAAAATCTCAAATGCCTGATAAAAGTCCAAATCCAGATTGTTAAGAAGAAATTCCAGAAACAAAATCCTCTAGAGTTTATAAGTGATGTTTTGCAAAGGCTTACACTTGATCATTGCTCAAGGTTCTTTCTCAGCATGCCCTTTATGAGTGTTTTCTTACATGCATATAATATTATCAGATCAGTTATAGTCTTAGACATTGTTTATCCAATACTATATTAAAAAAGAAGAAAATGATGATTTCTTTCTCCCCCTACCCTTTCTTGCCATGGTAGTATGCCAATCCCCATTACTAAGATTTTCATTTGCCTTTCTATTAATTAACACAACATCCTCAACATAAAATACCTAAATTTCAAAACCTATAGACATACTTACATAATATATATATATATATAAATCATGCTTATCATCATAATCATGCCCTATGACTGCTGAATTAGTTCCCTAGCTACCAACCAAACAGAGCCTTTAGAATTGGCAGTCAATTAAAAAATAATGGAATAAGAACTGTTAATTGTTTTGTAAGTATCACAGAGGAATCCCCTCTCATTTCTAACTACGCTCTCTCTATAAATTTCATTGAAGGAGAAGCTAAATGAGAAAATAAATTGTGTCATATAGGATGACAATCAATACTAGGACAAAATCCAATAAGAAAAAGAATGCAAAACTTGGTATGTTTCTAGCCATGCAAGTTTCCTTGAGATGAAAGGAAAAGAATCAAGGACCTAAAATAAGCTCCACCAAGACCTTGACGCCCCTACTATTTGGAATTCCAAAATTTCCTCCAATGTTTTTAGGGTGCATGTAAGGCTTCTAGATGACTCAGAGCACTAAACTTGGTGATGAGATGTGACAAAAAAGTACTCAATTTGTTAATTCCCTACAAACCATAATTCACTACATATATACATGGCTATAAACAGATCTAGAGATATTTAATCCATTTTAAATTATGGGATAATTGCACTCCAACTCGATCCCATTGTTGTACACACCAAAGAAACATGTCATAAGGCACAAGCAAGCCCCAAATTGTAAAAGAAAAATTGATGAATACACTGTAAATCTGGAAGTCATAGTTATAACACTCAAATTAAACATAACTATTTCTTCTCTATCCACAAAAGATGTTTATTTTTCCTAGCTAACTAGAATGTGGACCCCGCATTTCGGCTTATGCGTTTCCCACTCGATGGCGAGCTTGATATTCATTTTGAAAAATGATTTTATTGATTAAAAAAATGACTTGGAGTCGCCACTTATTTTTGTTTTATTTTTTAAAAGGGTAAACAAAATAAGAAAGAAAACCCTAAGTGCGACTCCTTATTTTGGAAAAGGTGGTCTATGAAAAACCAGATCGGGTTCGGGGGTCAGGTTACTTATCGGGAAAGTACGGTACAGACCGTAGCACCCCTTTAAGTCCCTAAAGTCGGGTATCTACTAATAAAATAAAACAATCATGACAATTGATGAGGGAATCAATGAATACTCAGAGTGATCATGCACACGTGAGAATCTAAACGTGCATACAGAAAATGACTAGAGCAGATGTGGATGCGTACCTGGGCAGTGATCCATAAAGCGCTATCAAGAAGTGAGGTTAGTGCACAATTAAGGAATAATTTCGAGCATGTCATAGAGCAGAATAAAATCAATCACGCATGGCAATTAAATCAAACAAACAATCAATCAATCATAAGGAAAACACATATGTTGGGCCCCCACCAAAGCCCATTTATTTTGCATGAATTAATATCACAGATTCCATTATTCTGGAATTATGAAAAATTCATTCATGCCTATTAAAATCAAGAGGAGCATAAGATTGTTTGAAAACCAGAGTGGAATTAAAATTATTTGGGAGAAAATTGGATTTTTGAAATTTATTTGAAAATTGGAGTCTTAAGGATTATTTGAAAATTGGAGTTTTAGAGATTATTTGAAAATTAGATTTTTAGAAATTAAATATAAGAATTAGAATTTTAGAAATTAAATTTGAAAGGAATTGGAATTTCAAAGAGCTAAATTTGAGAATCAGAATTTTGAAAAATTATTTAAAGACGGAACTTTAATAAACAAATAAGTGGATAAATAAAGGAATGGAATAATAATAATGATGAAATAATAAAGATTAAGTAAATAATTGCAAAAAATAGAACTTTAGAGATTGGAGATTGAATTTAGAGATTGAAATTTTGAGAAATTATTTGGAGATGAGATTTTAAATATATGAATAAGTGAATAAATAAATGAACGGGATAATAATAGTAACGAAAATCATCATGAAATAGCTGAATGTGAATAGTGAAATTTTTTAGGTTGAAAATTAAATTTGGGAGTCAGATTTTCAAGAATTGAACTTTAATGATTTGAATTTTTAAAAGAAATAAATAAATAAATATGGAATAATAATAATTATAACAAAAATAATGTTTAAATGGATGAACGTGAATAGTGAAATTTTTGAGATTGAAAATTAAATTCGGAAGTAAGATTTTTGAATAATTAAACCATAATGATTTGAATTTTTAAAATAAATAAATAAATGAATATGGAATAATAATAATAATAATAACAAAAATAATGTTTAAACAAATGAACGTGAATAGTGGAATTTTTTGAGATTGAAAATTTGAAGAGTTATTTAGAGAGGAGATTTTTAAAAATGAGTAGATAAATAAATAAACGAAATAATAATGATTAAACAAATAAATGTGAATATTGGAATTTTGGAAATTAGAATTTTGGAGAATTGTTTAAAAATAAAAGTTTTTCTAAAAAATAAAAATAAAAAATTGGAGTTTTGGAAATTATTTGAATATTTGGAGTTTTAAAAATTAAATTTAGGAATTTAAATTTTGGGAATTACATTTGAGAGAAATTGGAGTTTTGAAAATTAATTTGAAAGAAAATGAAGTTTGGATATTAGAGTTTTGAAGATTAAATTGAGAAAATGAAGTTTTGAAAATTAATTTTTAAAGAATTTGGAATTTTGGAAATTAAATTTAAAAATTAAAAATTTGGAAGATTAAATTTGGACATCAAAATGTGAAAGAATTAAAAAAAAGGTGAGATTGGTAGTGGGTTGGTAGTGGGTTGGTAGTGTCGGTGGAGAGAATGGAAATTAGAACATGGAGTGCAAGATGACTTTTCATGTGATGGCTAGCTTTTATGGGTTAAGAAAATAATAATAGATAAATAAAAAAATAAAAAAATAAAACAATAAAGAAACACACTGACTAATGATGAGAACTGGGGATGGAGGCTTCTAATGGTGCCCTCATTAAATGCTGCTCCCGAAAATCAAAGACAAACTGAAGTTAGCCTTAATGATATTTCATGAGAGAGAAAAGCTTCATGTTCCCACTATGCAGTCTTGTCAGCATCCCCTCATCACTGCACAGCTCCGCCAAGAACTCTGACGGAGATCCTCTTCTTCCTCCACAAAAATACATCAACGCGTTTTCCTTCGCCGAGAACTGTGTTGACCAGGTTCTCCCGTCCAAAAGGCGAAAATCCTTGGCTTTGATGGAAGATGGCAAGAATGGCACCCGCGAGATTATCCAAAAATGATGCTTCCACATTCCTCAAGGATGAATCAATTAAACACAACTTTCATCTAGAGAGCTTCCCCATAATCCCGGAAAAAATCCCATTCCCCTGTTTTTTTTTATATATATATATATATTTTTATTCTCTCACCCAGATACTCTTTTCAGACATCCCCTCCGTAAGCCATCTTCCATTTCCTTTTTCTTCCATCTCCATTTCCTATTGTTTGGTTTGTCCAGGTGGGGTAGAAAAGAAAAGAATTGGGAATATTTGTAGCATAAATAGGTAGCGAAAATCCCATCTTACAATCACGTTAACTTGCTTCTCAGTATTAAAACATTGAAACCAATATTTTATCTCATGCACTAGTATGTGAAATATCAGTTCTTGAACAAATAATAACTTAACAGAATCATGATAATACGTATGGCAAGATGAAATAAAACATGAAAATTGATTTCGAAAGCATTGCATTCACTAACCGGTTTGCTGTCCACCCCAAAAATGGCTCTTAATGGTGTCCTCTGTTGTTTTCCTCCTCTTCTTCTCAAGGCACCCTCTGCCCCTATTTCTATCTCCCCCCACTCAAGCCATTACCAGCTCCCCTATTCATCCCTCAGCAAGCATGGCGCCTTCAACCACTAGCATGGGCGGGCAGCTAATGGATCACCACGCGTCCCGTGCTGCTCATGTCTCCAAAAAAAGGTCTCCCCTACTTCAAAAAATGAAGGAAGAATCCCCATCTCCCGGGTGTTCCCCCCAAACAAAAGAAAGGTCTTCCCCTGTTTTTTTTTTAAAAAAAGGGTCTACATAGAGTCATTTAAAATTTTAAACATCTAACCACCAACTAGGCATGATGTTTAAATTTCAAAAAGCATAATAGAGCATGATATGTTTTTTATTTTAATAAAATAGCTTTAATTTTTAAACATCTGACCACCAACTAGGCAATTGCCTCATTACCATCAACCACCTTAGTTATAATTCAGGAATCCAAGGCATGGTTACTTGGTTAAACAAAGCAGTAGCTCTAGGCATTGCCTAATTGTTGCATAAACAATAAACTAGAATCTCTTTGCATATCAAGCACATAAGAAATTCAATCTTAACAACATAGAGACTTAGAAAGAAAAGGAATAGCATGAGGGCAAAGGACCAATAGAAGAACAATCGCAACAAGAAATAGGATTTTTGGTGACGGTCGACGGTTGGCGACCGTCACCAAATCGTATATATCTGTGACCAAAACCTATTGTCGCGGTCTTATGAAACCGTGACCGAGCGTCACAGTATGAGGCGTAGCTAAAGGTATTGGTCACAATCAGGTAATAAACCGTGACTATATGTTTAACCTTTAGTCACGGCCAAATAATGAACGTGATTAAATGTACACTTATAATCACGGGTAAAATTTATCGACCGTGACTAAATGTAAACTTTTGGTCACGGTTAATGCCCTAAACCGTGACTAAATGTATGTCTATAGTCACGGTTAATAAAAATGACCGTGACTAAAATGTCAACTTTTGGTCACGATCAATGCCCGTAACCGTGACTAAATGTATGTCTATAGTAACGGTTAATAAAAATGACCGTGACTAAATGTCAACTTTTGGTCACGGTCAATGCCCCTAACCGTGACTAAATATAGGTATATGGTCACGGTAATTAAGTGACCGTGACTAAACATTAAGTCTATTATGGCCGCTATCCCTAACTTTTGGTGACGATTCATTTTAAGCGTGACTAAAAGCACACTTATGGTCACAATTTTTTAGTGGCCGTGACTAAAATATGTTATATTTTGGATATTGGTTTTTTATAAATTAAAATTTCCCAAACCTGTTATAAACCCAAACAAACCCATTTTAGACCTGTATATGCAATTAAACAATTAAACCAATTTCAATATATTACAATCAATTATTCCAAGCTAGTTAAATAAAAAAAACATAATATAACAAAAAAAAAACCAAACAAACAAAAAACAAAGAGATTCAAATTTAGTTTCACATTCTAACATAATATAACAAATCAACCAACCAAACATCACATAATAGTCATAGAAAGCAAAAAAAGTTAGGAAAATCTATCATATAAATAAGTAGCATAATCTTCAAAAAAGTTAAGAGAATCTATCAAATAAAGATGTAGCAAAATCTTCAAATGTCTACTACTTTTGCTAAAATTGTTGCATCATTTGCATCATTTGCATCATTTGTTCTTGAATTTGTGCTTGCATTTATGCTTGCATTTTTCTTTGCATTTCCATCATTTTTTCTTCAAATTCTTCTTTCACTTCTTCACGTGTCTTCTTTTGAACTTCTATCAACCTCTCTTCAAATGTTTCTTTCACATGTGAGAGTTCATCTTTCACATTTGAGAGTTCTTCAGTTGTAGTTGTAAACTTTTGTTCTGCAGCTATTAGCATCTCTTTCTTGGGCGTTTTCAAGTTGTGTTGAAAGAATAACTCCTGATCGCCTTCTACTAGTAGAACCAAAGATTGAGGTAAGAGTAGGACCAAATCCATACTCTCGAACATGACCATGCCTCTCTAGACCCATGACTTGAGTATATATCTCATCTACATATGTAGATGCTACAGATGTAGATGATACAGATGTAGATGCTCTAGATGATGCAAAAGTAGAAGAAGATGTCTCCTCAGGTTGGGATAGTAATTGTTGAAATTGATCCTGGAATTATAAAAAAAAAAAAATTGTTAAACTTTTAAAATAATTTAGTATAAGGCTATGATTGAAATACAAGTATATAAAATTTATTTACTTCATTACCATAATCTCCTTAGAATGATCATCAACAGGCGTCCCATCTTTTCTTGTGTGTGTCAAGGCAAACATCTCAATTCTATTGGGCTCACTTCGATCCTCCTTCTTTTGTGCCTATTCTTATAAGTAAAACAATTGAGTTATTTATGATGAATTATTTATGTACAAACAAATCATGTTAATAATAAATTTTCAACCTGTTCATATCGAATTTGAGCATAACTTTTTGATCCCGATGTATGCTTTATCACTTGTTTTGCCCTATTTGCCTTGTTTTTTTCTGAGATATCCTACATCAATTTAGATTGAATAGCAAGTCATCTACAACAACTCTTAGACATACAACCTGTTGCAACTACTACTCCTAGTAGTTCTGATTCTTCATATCCTTCTGTTGTTGGTATGATTAAGAAGATTATATTTAACTTTACATATGATAAATGTGTTTACATATATTTAATTTATTGAATGATAGGTTTTTAATGTTTAATTTTATATAAGATAAGTAAATTATGTTTCTTTTAATTTCATTATTACTCTTAATAGGTTCATCCTCCAGCAAAAAGAGGACACGTGGCTTAACACGTAACTTAGATTTACTTAGTATTGAATCGTGTAGTTTTTTTTTCCCTGGGTTTCATACTAAGTAAATATAAGTTACGTGTTAGGCCACGTGTCCTCTTTTTGCTAGAGGATGAACCTATTAAGAGTAATAATGAAATTAAAAGAAACATAATTTACTTATCTTATATAAAATTAAACATTAAAAACCTATCATTCAAGAAATTAAATATATGTAAACACATTTATCATATGTAAAGTTAAACATAATCTTCTTAATCATACCAACAACAGAAGGATCTGAAGAATCAGAACTACTATGAGTAGTAGTTGCAGCAGGTTGTATGTCTAAGAGTTGTTGTAGATTGTCCAACTCATCTTCTGGAGACACTATTTGTACTCTTCTTCTTCGATGTGACATTTCCTACATAATAAAGTAAATTAGAAAAAGCAATACAAAATAAGTTACATAAATAATTGAAATAAATTACAATTTGTATATCTGGTAAGTATATATTTATGTACTTACCAATACTATTAGCTACACATCATCTATATCATCATCATGAATGAATTCATTATCTCTTTCAACAATGTTTTTTTGTCGTGATAGTAGAACATCTGTTTGGATAGTTTCTCTTGCAATATCATTTCTATCCCAATTGATTAAATCATTCTCGATCAACTCATGCACATCACGTTGACTATGAAGTGTTATAAGCTGTTGATATGGCTATGGATCATTAGTAGATACTTTCTTATTCATATCATAAACCCCTCGAGTTTGTATCTCTACAACGGTGTGCCAATTTTCCTCATTTGAATTTTGAACATAGAAGACTTGTTTTGCTTGAGATGCAAGCACAAATGGTTCATCTGTGCATATGGTACGTTCAAAATTCAAACACGTGAACCCCTATTCATCCTTCTTTATTCCCCTTCCACTATTGATTACATCTCACCAGTCACACTTGAATAAAATAACTCTATTTCCACCAAGGTAATGTAACTCAATTACATCAGTTAGCACACCATAGTAAGAAACATGACCAGGAATTGGGTTCTTATCTCTTGCACTTGCAAAGCTTGATACCTCTATGGTCACAACAACTCCACTATTTTTGAGTTTTTTTTTCCCTTTTCTCGTTCTCTTGTGTGAAATCTGAACCCATTAATGATGTATCCTCTATAACATGTAACTGATGTACTTGGTCCACGAGACAATGATAGTATGTGTTCAGAAATTGGACCTTCATGTCACATTTGTATAATCTATAGATTCAAATATAAGATGTTAATACATACATGTGTATTAGATAATAGAACAATTTATGTAGTGCATGAACTTACACGTTCTTCAAACCAACTAATGAATTCTCTTCTGTGAATCAAATCTACATCTCGTGCACGAATACAAGGCTTAACCCTTATAGATTGCTTATGCTCTCTGATAAATAATCATATCCACACGTCTACAACTTATATATTTTTAATATATGATAAAAGAGACATTTGTCAAGCAAGGATACTTGAATGGGAATTCTAGGGTTTTCTAATATGAAAATGAGTAAATGATAAAATTAATGACAAATAATATTAGAAAAAAAATAGATAAAAACACACAATGAGACTAACACATTCGATAATTTATATAAATGAATTACTAATATTTCTATTGCATAAAATCAACGAGGGTTAGTTCACATATAACAATAATAAAATATAAAATCATAGATAAGGCCTCACAATAGATGCAACATATGCATATCTTATATCATGAAGTAACGAAAGGGTAAGGTATAAATAAGATGAAACAAAACAAAAATTTTCTTAATTTTCTAATTTGGGTGCAAAACAAAAATTTTCTAAATATTCCTTTTTTTTTTTCTAGAATAGGTTTGATATTATTTTTATTTATTTATTTTTAATAAAAAATGGTTTTTGTTGAGAAGTTGTTTTGGAAGTAGGATATTATTTGAGAGTATATTTAATTAAAAATATTATATAAGTTTACTATCTTTAAACTTTAAAAACTAATTACTTTATTTTAAATAAAAAAAAAAGACACAACTTATAAATTAAATCATAAAAAAAAGATATAAATTTGAGAATAGATTTTATTTGTATCACTTTTAAAATTTTTATTTTTTATTTTTTACTTTTGACAATAATTAAAAATGTAAATATTTCACTAAAGTCAAGCATGGTTTAATTAATAGTTCTTAAATTATATTTGGGAAATCAAAGATAAAAAAATTATTTTCTCCATCTATTTTTCATGAAGGTACATATAATATAATTAATAGTTCTTACATTATAATTTTCTTTATATCTACTTTCTATGTTTTTTATCTACTTAAAATATCATGAATTTTATATTATAATATATATGCAGATTCATATATAAACCCAATTTTTTATAAATAATTCATTTAAAAATATTGTGAAATGCATTTTTTCATAAGTCACTGATTACTACTCAAAAAGAGCATATTTTAGATAATAATTCTCATGAGTTTCACGTCTTTTGAGTAATAATTATGCCTAAAACACTCAATTAACATGTTGTTGCCCTTGCAAGAGTTACTAACAAGTTTTATGAAGTTTTGGAATCATTTCAAAGTATTTTTTGATAAATTTGTGACAAAAGAGATGAATCAAATTGAAGAAAACAAATAAAGTTGATGATGATCCAAATGCATAATGAAAGAAGCAATGAAATGCACTTGGACCAAGCTTTGGAGCTTAATTGAAGGTGGTGGAGATGGATTAAAAATGAAGAAATGAGAGAAATTGCAAAGAGGAGTCGGAATAGCATGATTTTTGATTTCACATGACCATGCGAAATTTTCGCACAGTCATGCGAAATGAAACAGAAAGGAGGTGGCTGCAACACATAAGGAAATTGTGAGAAAGTGATTTCGCATGACCATGCGAAATTTTCGCACAGTCATGCGAAACGCTCCAGAAGAACGAAATTGAAGCTGTTGGACTCTCCACTTCGCATCATCATGCGAGATTGCTAGGGGCTTGTGCGAAAATGCATTTTCTCCAGATTCCTTGATGAAGAAGCATCCGAAAGACCTCTAAAAAGTTGCCAAGTGTCCTTTTTACCTTGGCCTATAAATAGAAACAAGATGGACTCATTTAAGAATTCTTACTTTTGATACATTTTCTAATTGTAGAACTTTTTAGATTTCTTTTCTCTATATAATTCTCTACTTTCCTTCAATTTCTCTTACTTTCTCGGTAGCCAAACATGTCTTGTGAGATCAAATCTCCAAGCATGAGTTGCTAAATCTCGTTTTTCTCGGAGGAGGGAGGATCTAGAGGCAAGATCTATGGTGAATTAGAGAATTGAGCTTGAATTGCAAAGGTAATTTGATCCAATTGATTGATTAATTGAAATTTGGGGATTTTTCTCTTCAAATTGTCTTGGATGATTACTACAATGCAAGCTAGGTAGATTCATCAAATTCTTAATGCTAGATTTGATGAGATTGAATAGTTACATTGTGTGAATCATCGGAAGATAATTTAAGATGAATTGAATATATGATTCAAATTGATCTCTTGGATTAGATTACCTAATTTGGAGAGAAATTAGATCTAGACCTAAAGCTAAATCAAAAATCGGTTTAGATGAAAATTTAGGTTTTCAATCTAACTTGATGAAAATTAGATCTCAACACCTATTCACCATGGAAATTGCTCTCTAGAAAATCCTAACTCCGAGAATCTCACATCTTATTAATTTTCTTCTATTTTACACTTCATTTTTCTCTCAATTTGAATACATTGTTATTTTGGAATTTTATCATGCAATTTCAAGTCAATTTCACTTGATCACAATCATTTCTTATCATCTCATTCAAGCCTTAATTACCAAGAATAATCCATCCTTGTGGACGATACCTAAAAACCACTATACTACAGTAGTTTGTACTAAAACCACTTTTTGATCGGGTACAAATTGTTATAGAATAGTGAATTAGGTTATAAATTTTGTTTTGATCCAACAAACGACAAAATCCGAGCGATCAGTCACATAATTATTTCCTTAAAATGTCATAAATTTTATATTATAATATATATACAGATTCAGGGCCTATATCCAACTCAGCATTAGTGGTTGTAACGTGTAGCTCATGTGGATTAGGGGTTTGGTTGATTGCCAACTCAAACTCTATCCAAAAAAAAAAAAAATTATATATATGTATATATTAAAGGAATTTGGAATCAATGAAAATTAAATGTATTCGATCAAAATTTTAATAAATCACGTACAGGAAGTTTTATCTAATCTAATTTATTACCTAAATTCAATTCAAACTCTTTTTTTTTTCTTTTTTTTTTTAAGAAAAGTGGGTTTTGACTCACTTATTTTTAAAAATATATAAAAAATAAAAAATAATTATTTGTATATATAAAATAAAATATCTACTTGTATCTCGACGCCTATAAAATAGTTGCCAATTAAGCTAATCAATAATCCATCCTTTATTATTTTATTCATTTCATAATTCTAATTTATAAAATTTCTTTAATCATGTAAGTTTGGATGCATTGAGGGATTTACTTTAACTTTAATTAATCCATCATTGCAATCCAGTTTGCACCACCATTGTAAATTTATTTATTTATTTTAGGATGGAAATGATTTGACTATGACATGATGTCATGCCACATGGAAAATCATTAAATTTTAGGGGACTTACGGTGAGAGCTATTACATACTTAAGTTTCATTCTATATTATTAATTGTATAATGAATTTATTTAGAAAGAATTATGATTCAAAATTTTTAATAGCATGTTTGATAATTATTTTTAAAAAGAGTTTTATAAAAGAGTTTTAATAATTATGTTTAATAAAACAAAAGAATATTTAAAAATTTAAAATAAATTTTATATATAATATTTTATTTTATATATTTATATAATTATTTTTTAAAACAGTTATTTGTGTACAAACTTTTCCATAATTATTTGTATCTCTTATTATATAATTAATAGTTCTTAAATTATAATTTTTTTATCTACTTTCTAATTTTATTTTTTTTTATCTACTTAAAATATCATGGATTTTAGATAGTTGGTAATATGAGTTCCCAAAGCTAAAAAAAAATATTATTGAAAAGGCAATTTAAAATTACTTTAAAAAAAAAGAAGATAATTTTAATTTAAATTTAAAATTGTCTTTTAAAAAATATTTTAATATTTAATTGAAAAGGCAATTTCCTAATACACTTAATGGGTATCATAAAATTTAAAATAATTTTTAGGACTATCTTAAAAAATATTTGTTTAAATTACCATATCCTTAACTAAAGTGTGACATATGGTATAAAAATCTATCTTACATGGAAAATAATATTCATAAAAGTGATGTGTCTTAATTGTATGACTATTTGATATACAAATAAAATATTTAAAATTTTGTAAAATATTATTGTTTGTGAGACTCATAAATAGGACAAAAAAAAAACATAGAAACAAAGCTACAAAAACGTGGAGTGTGGAATATATAGTTTTAATCCATATCAACATGTTCACAAATTCAAAGCTACAAAAACAAAGAAAAAACAACATTGTTGAAAACTAATCTAAATTTTCAACACAATAATTAAACCCAATGGAAATAGACAATTGAAGAGAATGCAACACACAAAAGAAAAATTCTTTCATTACACAGTAACAAGGGAAATAAACCCAATAACAATGAAATCAGAATTAAATCATAGAAAAAATAGAAAGAAACTAGAGAGAAATTGTACCTTAGGAAGTAAGTGTGGTTTTTCCAAAAGCACCAAAACCCTATAACAATGGAAATAAACCCAATAACAATTAAAATAAACCCAATAACAATGAAATCTCAAACCTAATCACAAACATTTCCAAAATACCAATTAACAAAACGCAAAAAAAAAAAAAAAAAAATAGTCCCAAAACTCACCAAAACCTAGAGAGAAACGATTTTTACGAGAATTTCTTGGAGGTGGCTTTGGCTTTACGAACCATAGCTTCCATGGGGCTTCTTCGGCATGGCTTCCTCCAAGCAATGGGGGTTGTGGGTAGGTTTTGTGGGTTTTATGGCCGTGGGTTTTGGAGAGGAAGAGAAAATGGGTTTTGTTGGCAGGAGAGAGAGGCTTTATATTGGAAATGTTTGCAGGAGAAGGGTTTTACTCAATGGTAAAAATGGGTTAAAACGTTGCCTGTGTCTTTTATATTGGAAAGTCGATGGTTAAGGCCCACATGGTTAAAATATTATATTGGAAAGTGATGTGAGACTTTATATTCATGGCTTTATATATGGTTATTATCAAATCTCATTTTAACATTTTATGGGTTAAAATGTTGGTCGTGGTTTATTATCAATTATTTTAAATTTTTAAATTTACAATTATTTTAAAATTTAAAATTAATTTTGAAAGTTCAATGTTTTACTCAAAGTGTTGTTTTAAAATTTTTATTAAGTTTTATAAAGTTTTTCAATTTTTAAAATTATCAAGTTTAAAATTTAAAAATTTTATATTAGAAATTTATCAAGTATTATATTTTAAATTTTTTTATCAAGTTTTAAAATTTTAAATTTGACAATTATGTATGAGAAAATTATCAAGTTCTATATTTTAAAATTGTTTTTTTCAAAGTTTTATCAAGTTTTAAAATTTTAAAATTTTATATTAGAAATTTATCAAGTATTATATTTTAATTTTTTTTATCAAGTTTTAAAATTTTAAATTTTACAATTATGTATGAGAAAATTATCAAGTTTTATATTTTAAAATTGTTATTTTCAAAGTTTTATCAAGTTTTAAAATTTTAAATTTTACAATTATGTATGAGAAAATTATCAAGTTTTATATTTTAAAATTGTTATTTTCAAAGTTTTATCAAGTTTTAAAATTTTAAAATTTTATATTAGAAATTTATCAAGTTCTATATTTTAAAATTTTAATAGTTAAACATGTTTAGTAAATTTAAGTTTACTAAAAAAGAAATAACTACTCTTAATGATGTTAATATTAATGATGATAAAATTTAATAAAATCTTCTAATAATAACTTATCTTATTATAAAACCTATTATTTATCATATATAAAATGTTCTTTTTCTAAAATAATTCAAAGGTATAGGCAGTGTTTGCTAACGAGCTTTTAGTTATAACAGTTTTTTATTCTTAATAATAAATAAATAAATAAATAAGTAAACCATAGAGGGGAAACAATTTTTTGTTCTTAAAAACAAAAAATAAGATATTTTTAAAAAATATTAATATTTTTAGTTATCTTAAATTGTTTTCACTTATTAGAGTAAAAGATATTTTCAAAAATAATTATATAAATACAAAGAATAATAAAAAATAAAATATAACATATAAAAGTTATTTTTTAAACATATTTAAAAACATAAAAAATATATTGAGAATATTATAGGTTTCTAAATCGACTTTTATTTAAAATACATCCGCAAACAAATTTTTAAAAATGTTTTAAAAAACCGTTTTTGTATAACTGTTTATGAAAATGTCAAAATACTTCACAAATAAAACTATAATTTATTAGTATTTTTGTGGGCCTTAGGTGCTAGGAAATGTTACATGTGCATTCTACTCCTACTCTGTCTTCATTATTTTCAGTCACGTGTCCCTTTATATCTTATACCAATCTATTATTATTTTATCATATGGTATCATTTTTTCATATTTAATGATATTAATTTCTACCTTATCCCATATGCTTGTAGCTTACTTTCATCATACATTTGGACAATAGAATTTCAGACTTCCATTTGGTACTAAATATAATAAACATAAACAGAGAATGGTGCGTTTAAGAATATTTTTCCATGAATTTTAACTTTATAAATTTGTTAATTTTACAAATTTAAGAATTATAAAAGTTTAGAACTTTAATTTTTAATCATAAACAAAGAATGTTATTTTTGTAGTTATAAACTGTTTCTATATTGTAAAAATCATAAATATTAAAAAATATTTTATGATTGAAAATTAAATAAAACTATAAACATTTTTACTAGTAATTGTTCATAGTAAAATTTAGTTATCACGACTATTGATACTTTAAATATAATAAGAATTATTTATCATATATAAAATCAAAATTGTTTTTTAATTTGCTAACTCACTTGCATTTAAACTTTTTATCAAATAATATCAAATTGAACCATCATATTTTTAAACTAACATATTAAACTTTATTTTGCTTCTTATTAAAACATTAATCATAACAAGGAAATTAAATAATTTTAACTAAAGAAAAATAGGTAACATGCTAATTTGTTTCTTAACTTAAAAAAAAATAGTAATATAACTTTAAACTTTTTATAATTAATAAGAACTATTATTATTACTATTAATGATAATTTCTATTTATGATATATATATATATATATAATTTTCTAAAAAATTATAATAGATAACCCAAAAAAATGGTTTAAAATAAATAATAGACTTTTGGTCACGATTATGTGAACCCCGTGACCATAGGTTCAAAATATTTAAAATAAACCTCTATGCATTAGGTCACGGTCATGAGAATTTCGTGACTATAGGTTCCCCTACAGTCACGGTCAATCAATGGTGTGACTAAAAGTCACAATATATATATATATATATATATGGGGTCACGGTTTCACAAAAAATCGTGACTAAAACATCTTTTCGTTACACTTTTTGTCACGGATGATAAAATTACCGTGACTAAAATTATTGGCGCCAAAATTTCCCTCCATAAATTTACAAATAATCACGGTTTCAAAAAAATCCGTGACTAAAATACCCTCTCATCAATACTTTTGGTGACAGTTGATAAAATCACCATGACTAAACATGTTTTTTTTCCACATTAACACATATAGTCACAACTTTATCCTGATTGTGACAAAATAATATCTTTGGTCACTACATTTGTAGCCGTGACCAAAGATTCGTCATTAAAAACCTATTTTTTTTTTTTTTTAGTGAATTTATTTTACTTATTAATCCAGCCATATCCTAAAACTAGATGTAGAATGCCAATGTTAGAATACAAATAAAATGGAGTAAACAGTTTCAAAATTCATATTTGGGTGATAACAAATGGAAAATCACATATAAAACCTTTGCAAAAAGGATGAGGTTGTATGAGACATGATTAAGAATTTCTAAAGTAGATTAATATCAATATGAAGTATCATGTAATAACATAGTTTTGAAAGGTTCAAGGTATAAGAGCAAGGTGCAACAAAAGGCATCAATCTTTGTCGCCTTTGACTTGTTTCGTAGGGCATCAATCTTTGCAAGAATATATAATAGATGGATTATGGTATCTATTGAAAAAGAGAAAACCTGATAATCTGTTGGAAACATTGTATGGAACTTGGTGTGAAAGGTAAAAAAACATAGATATATTTATTTTATCATAAACAATGCAAGGTAATGCTTCCAGAGGTAAGTGTGGCCAAACATACAAGCATAATAGCTAAGTATCTAGTAGACTCTACATGGGCTACATGAAAATCTTTGCTTCCTAAGCATCCTCTATGTAGTAGTTATACTGTCCATCAAATTCAGTTTAATTAGTTTCAGAATATCAATAAACATGTCTCTCAAATTTAGAAGGGCAACGAACTTTCCAAGAAGTAGTAATTTATTATCATAGTTACATAATACATCATTATCCTAAAGCAAAGCATAAGTAGCCATGGTGTAGAGTTAGAGTGTTTGAGTGGCATTTTTTAATTAATAAATTCATTAGAACAGCTGACAAATTTCTATCCACAAGAAATATATGCAATGCCTTCATGGTAATGTAAAACGACACAAAATTTCAAACATTTGTGAGGAAAGAGTGAAATAGAGACACCAAAAGCCAATGAATCACAAGTGAAAAGTGACGCATTAGCTACCTAGAAAATCCAGAAAGGAAGAATAAGAGAACATGAATTCTAAAACCTTTAAAGCAAACCTACTGTGCTTTTCTAGATTGAGTTGCTTTTCCACTTAAATCAAAGCCCTCAATATTGGTTACCTCAAATCCTGGGAGTCCTTGCACTGTTCAGTTATAAAAATAAAAGAATATGAACATGAAAAAAATGTAGAAATATCAATGTAAAACAAAAACTAAAAGCAGTTTCCAAAGAATTTTGCATCCTTTCCATTGCTCTCAGGATAGAGAAGTGACTTAATATAATCACCATTCCCAACAGTCACATCAATTCTTGATCTCCAAAGGAAGGACAAAGAGACAATTCCGTAAAACACTTGGAACCCAAGTCTTGAAGCTTTATAATTAGATTATAGTTTCAATTAATCTTAATGGATTATAGTTTTAGTCAACCATTCACAAAACCTTTGAATATTCACTCCTCAATTCTTGAAATGATACACCACACTAGGGATGCGTAAAGTATTATCCCACACTTTGAAGGTTTACAACAAATTTATAAATTAAGGTGCACCTAGAAACGCCCTTCCAATAAATGAAAATAAATGTTGAGTAGTTGGAATTGGAAGTCGATAAATGAGAATTGATGAGTCTTTATGTATGAATTGGAGGCAAACTAGTTGTTATGACAAACCAATTGTTGGTCCAATCAATCGTAATTCAATCAATCATTTAGCTAGCCATTGCAAGATTCAATGTTACATGTAACCTTTAAAGGCTCACATGCTCATCCCATCAAATGTCTGATTTTTTTAATTATTTCATTTGATATTTGTTAGTTGTTACTTTGTTTCATTTTTAACTTTTAATCTTTTAAATTCTGATTTTTAAATATGTGATTTTATACTTATGATTTTAATTTTTAAATTTGTGAGTTTAAATTTCTAAATTTTGATTTTAATCATTTTATTCATTTGAAAATATATTTTTCATTTTTAATTTTCATAATTATTTTTTTTTTAATAATATATAACCAATAACTTTTTCAATTCAATGATTTTTTTAATAACATTACTTTTTACCATTGTGACCTTTTGGTCAGCTGGTAAACAATTTCTTCTTCTTCGTAACCCATTCACATCAGGTTTTGACATCTTACCATTATAAATTTTGACTTCTATGAGGACTTTGCTTATCTTCGTCACACCACTTTGAATGTAAATCTGATAGTATGGAGATTGTTGCAAGAGGAGTATAGAAGAGTCCAAACCCATCAATTACAAAGTGACTTTTACATCATCCCCAACTCAAAAAATTAGTTGAAATCATCAAGGGTAAAGATGGAAAATACTCCTTTTTATCATTCATGTATGAGCAAATATGATACCCAAACCTATAAGCACATATGAGCAAAGCACTTCCTTCCCATGGCAGCAGTCATATTAACTTTCCAGGAAAAAAATGAAAGCAGAAAATAAGGAGGTGGAACACTGAAGAAACTGACATGAAGAGGCAAAATCATTACATTCAACAAGATCTATTGATCGATTCTCCTGACTACAAAAACATTTTTTTTTTTTTTTCCGTGACTCCAGTTGGTTGCAAATTTCACTTGCAGTGACAAAAGGCCTACAAAGAAGCAAAGCAGCAGAAGCTTTTTTCGATCGGTGATCCTGCCTTTTTTTTTAACATATAAGAGAACCAATCAAGCATTGATCAAAACCCTTCTCTTGTTCATGTAACTTCTGAATTAGTTCCCTCTCAATCTCACCTCATTATATATCCTATATATTGAGTGTTAGCCTTGATGGATCATTGGAATTGACTGAAGTACATGTTCATAATGTATCTTGAAGGATTGAACCCACTCAGAATGACTGCAAAGCAAAAGAAGAAATTTACCTTTATCATAGTAAATCACAAACAAAGAACAAAGCAACAGGAGTGGGATTTGGCACTTACAGATGGGAGAAAGGATTATGACACAACCAATTGGATACAGGAAGAATGTAGTCCTCTCCAAAAAGGGCAATACTGTGGTGAGAAACAGGTGATCAGTATTTATATTCATTCATGAAAGTAGTCCAAGATGCTGAATTGGAAAATAAAAACTTCCCAGCCACTTCAATAAGGAACGTTAATATTTTCATTGACTTATTTTTTCCAAGATGCAAAGAAACAGGTGACTTATTTTTTCCAAGATGCTGAGTTCTTCTCACTCAAAAAGGTGAATGGATGGTAAGGATACGCTGTTGAACCAAAATAAGGTTCCAAAGACAGATCCCAAATGACTATATGAATCTTGCTTGAAAACATTTTTGTCACATCTGCTGAATCTCAGAAAAACCTGAGCTAAGCCATGCTGACCTTTTGATAGTTCAAATTGACAAACTTCAGTTGTCAGAAAACTGATTTAAGAGTATCAGCCAAGACATCATAAAACTGTTTTTTTCATCACGATGCCAATAAACCTGTCCCCAAAAACTCCAAAAAAATGAGACAACATAAATAATCTGTTTGGCTGATTCCAATAAATGATATCCTAAGAGAATCCATCATGCAAGGCTTAGGCAGGAACTCACTCGTCCACCTACTTGATCTAATAATTCATATGACTACAGAAAAATACATAAATACACCTAAAAAACTGACTTACCATCATAACCTAAAAAGTTAAGATAGTGATAGTAGGAGGTAGCCACCATGAAAAGCAAATTTGACAGCAAGACAGGAATGAAACCGTGAGCCACCAAGAGAGGTGATAGAAAATAATGTATCACTGTCACAAAACAAAGTCATTAGTAATATTCAGGTGAATGGATTGAGGTTAAAAATTTGAAGAACAGAGCACAAGTTAACGTAAAACTTACCATAAAGCAGAACAAACATTGGGAAGAAAGAGTTGCAGTGCACATCAAATGCATACAGCCTTGAACAGACCAAAATAAACACCAAATAAGGAAACCAAGCATAAACTATTTATATCAACAAAGATAACAGTTATGCCATGTATGTTTTGCAGAATCTTAACTAGTGAATGGGTATTTTATTCTCAATTATTAAATTACCATGTTCGAGGAGCACATAATTTGGAAATTGTAATTTTCATGGATATAAAATCCTCCCAAATTACTTACTGACCCATTTCTATTCCCTTATTTATTTATAAATAAATCTCATCTTCATAATTATAATTTGAAGAATAGTTTTGCAAATTTGCATCAACTCTCAGGCAGTTCTTGAAATAACCAAACACCAAAATGAGAGTGAAAGTAGACAATCTTAATTTCTAGACATTAACAGAATTCTGAAATAAGAATCTCATATCCACTTCATTTGAGGGGATCCTTTTCCACAGACATGATTCCCATTCCCAGGTTCCAGAATTTATCCCCAGAATGGTATGAATATGACATTCCCCTACGAAATTTTGGTTCCTGTCAGAATCCATCAATCTCATTCCTGTTCTAGTGTTTGGTTATCTCAGGAATTGCACAAAAATTACTACAAATTTAGAGTATAACTCTTTCAAATTATATTTATAGAAGTATATTTATTGACAAACAAATAAGGGAATAAAAATAGTCATTTAATCTTTTTCATTTTTTGTTTCATTAGCAAAGGATGGGAATAAATACACTGAGGCTGAGCTGTCCTTACACAGTTACACTTGATTGGAGAAGATCCCAGGAAATTAAAATTTCCCCAGTTATCTGTTTCCTAAACAGGTCATCTATTAATGAAAGACTCATTCTCTATTTTAAAAACCCTAAACACCCTAAAAAAAAATATGAGGAGCATCAACCAATTTTAGCTTTTTCAGAAGTTGCACACAGAGCTAGACCCATAGCTGACAACTGAAATGTAGGATGAAATTTATTTGAACTGCTAAAATTGGCATAAAATTGCTTGAGTGGGAAAGGGGAAGTTTGCTGACTTGCCATTCAACCCGTTGCTCAACTACATGACTGTTTGGAGCCTCCTCTCGAAGGTAAGCATTTGTTAGAAACCTGCATGGACATTCAGGAAAGGAATTATGCCATCATAATGGTTAATCACTATACATCTTTTTTTTTTTTTTTGATAGGTTGGTTAATCACTATACATCTTATGCAAAGAAACTAATTGCATATCCGATCAGCTTAGTATGAGAGGGGAGAAGGAGGTTACAAGAATGTGAGGCTTCTCAAGTCAGGATCATGCCATAATATAAATTAGGATACACAGAATTAGCCAAGTTGGCTTTTTCTAAAACAGAAAGTAAAAATAAAAATAAAAAATAAAAAGGCACTTACACAGAAAAGCAAACAAAACCAAACAACATAAAAACCAGCCAATTAAGCGATATCATCAGATAGTAAAAATGCCAGGCAAAATAATGAAGATAAAACTTTTTGCCCTTATCCCTGAAACCTTTAGATTCTTGCTTTGAGATCCCTTTATCAACATCTATTCTGGAATAAAATTTCTTCCAAAATCATTTTCAAAACATTTTCTCTGATTTTAAAGAGAACAAGGAAAATTTGTGTGGTATTCAGGCTGGGCATGGAGAAACAAATATGAAGCTAGATCTCTCAAAAACCCACTTCAAGCCTTGTAATCTTTCAAGATTTTCTATATCCTGCTATAGCTATATCTTGGGTGGATAAGAAAGAAAGAGGTTCAAAGCTAGCTCTTTGACATTGTCTCAAAGTTGGAGTGCTCTTTTCATTGGATCCCTCACTTAGCTAAAAGTGGCAGATTTGTAAGCAAAAATGGGAGCAAAACATTGACCTCCTTTGTGGGGATTTTCTACCTCCAAAAGGAATCAATGTTATAGTTGTAATTTCTTTCTCGTATTTGATTCTTGTAGTTTTGTTACAGGGAAGGATTTCTCACCTTCCCTTCTATGTGATTATTTCTTGGCAATGAAATGTTTGTTTCTGATTAAGTAGAAACAAAAAAGCATGTGAGGACCTTCCCACACTCATTTGATTATCTTGCTCGCTTTGCTCCTTCAAAACCAAAGTGAATGATCTCTAAATTTTCAGTGGAGTGATTTTTCAAGAGAATGCCCGATACAAAGGTTTGGAAGATTTTGTACTCTTTAGTTTGGAAAGTTTGGACAGGTAAAAGAGGGCAAATAGATATAAACACGATATCTTTTTGTAGAAGAACTACTCAAATAAATATTATTACGCATTAAATGGAATTAGGTGACTCACAAAATAAAAAACAACACAGAAGCTGCTAATGTGCACAGTAGGTATTAACAAGGATCCTAAAAAAAGAGAACACTAAAAAAATATCACATTTCTCAGTAGAAGGGGCTCTTACCAACAACATGTAGCCAGAAATATTCCAGTTATTAAAAAATGGAAAAGCAATACTGATATCACTACAAAAACAGCATGTGCTGAACTATGATCATACCTGAAATAGATAAAACATTTAGATGAGATTAGACACGAGAATAGTTTATACAACTTACTGAACAAGATGGATGATAATCAAATAGTCCAAGTGCAAGATTAAAAAAAAAATCCAATTAGAAGGAAATTTTGAGCCATTAAATTACTTAAGTTGGAAGAAGTTAGTACATCTAAAGTACAGGAATTGACCATTTTGCATTTGCACATTAATAATCACAAATCTAGCTTTTGAAAGCACCATGGCATGGAAAGCTTTTGGAAGGATTTTCCTTGCCAAAATAGTCATTCGCTAGATGATTGATGAGCACTTGCTTTCATATGGAAAGGTTCTTGAACATCAATTTTGTCACTATTATCACTGCTACAAAACTAGCTGTAACTTGCAACTGAGAAACTTACGCAGCACAATAAGCCGAGGTTGCAACTACCAAAAGAAGACTGCAGATTACAACAAAAGCAGGATCATCACGGGCCCATTGATTCTTAGTTTCTGAGATCAAAAAGAGAAGTAAACAGATTCTCAATTTTTATCTAATGTAAGGAAGAAAATTTTAGGATCCCCATATATTCAATGATTATGCGCTCATGAAAGGTAATAAACAAATGGTCTTAAGAACACAAGCCAGTCAACAAGGTTTAAAATGAAGTTTTCCTACTCGGTTTATGCTTGACCAATCATGCAAACAACAAAACTAATCAAATCATATAAGAATCCCACCTACAAAAATCTTAACCAACTTCCTTTGAAAAAAACCATAAGAACTAACACAATCTCAGCTAACTCTTATTTTCTACAATTTTCATCAAGTGATGAATGGAAATTGGATATCGGAGTAAAACTTGAGGAACAGAGAGCATATTTTTTTAACATCAATCCAGTAGATTTACAGGTACCATTGGATACTTTACCAATAATTTGATATCAAATGTTGCAGTTTCCAATACTTTTGAAATATTTGCAGGTACTCTTCACTTTTAGCTGATTATGTTCTTGCCAAAAATGACACATTCAAGAAAACATTAAAAGACACTGAAGAAGACATAAACCATGCACATACGAAATATTCAAAGAAACACCAATAAAAGAAAAGAAAGGGAAAAAAAATTACACTAAAAAACATCATCGACACCTTATGCCATCTAAGAAATCAAGAAAGGAACCCAAACAAGAAGGATTCAACCCAGGAAAACGGCTAAATAATTTTTTTTTTTTTTTAAATCCCAAAAAAAAAGTGGGTTTGAGCCTAAGTAACAAAAGCTTCAGTACCTCAAATTTACCAATTATTCCTCTTTTTCCACAAACACCAAATTAGCCAAAGAGGAGCTCCTTTCCATAACCATGGATCAGCTTTCCTAATGAATCACCATGCCAACCTCTAAAAACCTCCAAAACCTTCAAAGCCATAATTCATGTGAGAATGCAACTCACATCCTCACAAGGTTTTTAGAGGATGTGAGTAGCATATGGAACAGTTCCAATGCTACTCACATCCTCCCTACCCACATAGTCTGCTACCAAGGCATCCTTAAAATCCAGAATCACAAACAAATCAGGGTAAAATAAACTGTTTTAAAGCCCTATACTTCCTTCACCCTCCACAAACAAAACACATTTCCTGAAGTCTCCCCAAACCTTTCTTAGAACCCCTTGTCTTAGCAGGCAGAACACCATCCCTCCCAAAGAAAGTCCTACGACTTCTCAAAGCTCTCAGTACTTTGCACTGAACTTAGAACCATATAAGCATACATAAAAATATGGGGAGGCTACATTGATTGCTTATGAAGGGTTAAACTACAACCTTTTGAGATACAATGTTTCTCAACCCACCAGAAAATCCTCTCAATAACTGAACCCCATAGAGTCTTGGCCTTAGGCCTAACCCCAATGAGAGACCAAGATATGTTTAGAGAAGAAATCCAGCTCCAAAACCCAAATTTTTTGCCTAACCTAGCAGATTCCCAATCTCAGAGACAAGAATCAACTTACTCTTCTTCATATTCACTTTCAGTAAGCAAGTTTGATAATAAATTATACTGGTAACCATAAGGGTTACAATATTTCACGTCATTAAAGTCACCTATCATTGCCATGCGACCGCTTAAACTTTGCTTTTGAAAGGTTAGTGTAATCAAGAAACCTCTACATGCTCTACTAGGAATTCAATGTTGGCTCTCTCCCATGGTTTCCATACAACAGGTGCAACAAATAGGTATGCTTCTGCAATACTCGTTAGGGAACCAATTGCAAATTCTATCACAGGCACCATGCCTACCATGAATAGTAAGAAGAAGATCAACGATTACAAGGACAGGGGATCATCCAGATTTTTCCCAGCTGCCAAAGTGAAGGCTCTCAAGGAGTATTTAAAATCCTGGAACAAGGGGTTCTAGGTAATATGGCAGTTTGCAAGGAATGTGCTCTCGAGAGCAGTCGTTTTTAGGACAAGAAGGAGAGGAGAGGGTTCAACCTCAGTGGAGCTGGAAGCAAGGGAACTAGCTTTGTAGAAGTATTGCTATTGGGCAGGTTTTGGAGGAAACATCTTGGAGGCAAAAGTCTAGGGAGTTGCAGCTAGAGGGCGTTGATAGAAATACCAAGTTGTTTCCCAAAATGGCATGATGGGGGAAAGCCTTTTAAAGTTTATTCAAGGAAGAAAGTGAAGACCTAAGCAAACTTTAAGTAGGATTAATATTAATTAGAATTGAATTGGGATTGGTATTTGTTGGAGTCTAATTAGGATTAGCTAGTTATCAATGTAAATCAAAGGGATGAATTGATGAATAATATTATATTTTCTTTCATTGCAAGGTTGCAACCCTCAATGGTGAGACTCCATTGATTTTCTTCTAGGTGAGACTCCTAGAAGGCCTTAGTGAGACTCTAAGGTTTTCCATCTTTTCTTCATTGTTTCTTATTTCTCTCTATTTCTTATCTTATAATTTTCTCTACCATAAAATTGATTCTTTGTTCCTCTCCTTACACCCTACAAATAAAACCCTAGCCCACCTACACTTGTAATTGAGGAGTGGAGCAACATATGCAACCATGGTTGAAAGCTACAACTTTTTTATGCAGCCATTGGTGAACATACCAAGGCTAAATGAAGAGGAGGATTGGCGACGTACTAGCATCTTCCAAACTCGTGTTGCTTGTCAAGGGAGACTATGTACTTTAATTATTGATGGAGGTAGTTGTTCCAATCTAGCTTCAGAGGAGCTTGTTGAGAATGCTTATTTGTTAAAGCTCCCTTCAAACTTGTATTTTAGTCCAATATTTAATGTGGAAGATTTGTATATCTACCATGGCCATCACAACGATGTAAGTGAAGAGTTGGATCTTCAATTACCACCTACTCTTAGCCCACGTCCTGAGATCAAGTATGTTCTTGATGATCAACTTGTGTCTACTCGACAAGGTGGATGCCAAAAAATTTTGGTGAAATGGCCAGACAAACCACACTCTAAGAATACATGGATTATGACAACGGATTTTCAGAAGCTTAACCCCAATCTCTATGAATTGTATCAAGCATCTAACTCGTCAGAGCCGAGTTCTTTCAAGCCGGGGAGAATTGATGGGGGAAAGCCTTTTAAAGTTTATTCAAGGAAGAAAGTGAAGACCTAAGTAAACTTTAAGTAGAATTAATATTAACTAGAATTGAATTGTACTTGGTATTTGTTGGAGTCTAATTAGGATTAGCTGGTTGAGTTATAATATAATTAGAATTTGAGTCATGATAGGTTATTAGAATCCTAGTAGACTTTGGATGTTATAATTATAATTAGAATCATAATAGATTATTAGAGTCCTAGTAGACTTTGGATTTCTTAGAAAAGCCTATAAATAGGCTAATCAATGTAAAACAAATGGATGAATTTGATGAATAATATTATACTTTCTTTCATTGCAAGGTTGCAACCCTCAATGGTGAGACTCCATTGATTTTCTTCTAGTGAGACTCCTAAAAGGCCTTAGTGAGACTCTAAGGTTTTCCATCTTTTCTTCATTGTTTCTTCTTTCTCTCTATTTCTTATCTTATAATTTTCTCTACCATCAAATTTATTCTTTGTTCCTCTCCTTACACCCTAAAAGTAAAACCCTAGCCCACCTACCCTTGAGTGTAGGCAACCATCCTAGGGTTGTCCTACATCATGGCAAATACGCGAAGAATGAATCAAAATTTAGAGGTTACCGGTGAATGGGGTGTGGCTTAATGAAGACACTCATACACAACATGAGGTTGCTAATTTTTCCAACTTTTGTTTCCATATCTGGCTAGTAAAGTCCCCATTTAGAAGGGATTACTTTTAAGTCTTTAGACAGAGTTGACTCTATGAGGTTGGAGATGCCTTTTTTTCTGAGGAGGAAACAAAAACTTCTTTTAATGGTTTATGTAGGGATAAGGCTCCTGGGCAGATGGATTCACTTTGGCCTTTAAAGGAATTCTTCAAGGTTTTGGACCTTCAAAAAAAAAAAGTCTTAACACTACTTTCTTAGTGTTGGTACCTAAGAAAATGGACAATGAAGACTTAAAGGATTGTAAGCCTATTAATTTAGTTGGAAGCCTATACAAGATTGTGGCAAAGTTTTGCCTAATAGAATGAAGAAAATAGCAAGGAAATTAGTGCCAAGGTCTCAAAATGCATTTGTGGAAGGCCAACAAATTTTGGATGTAGCTTTAATAGCAAATAAACTCATAAATTCTAGATTGAAGAGTTCAAGAGAAAGGGGTGATTTGTAAGTTGGGTATTGAAAAACCCTACAATTATGTAAATTTGAATTTCCTCTTTCTGATATGGGGTTTGGGCAAAAATGGATTCATCAGATAAGATTCTATATATTGACTATAAGATTCTTTGTAATGGTGAATGGATCTCCTTCCAAAACATTTTAGGGCTCAAGAGGATTAAGATAAGGGGATCATGTATCTGATTATCTGTTTGTTTTACTATGGAGGCCCTAAGCTGTTTTATCACTACAGTAGGGAAGAAAGGATTCATTTCTAATTTTAAATTGTTGGGATTGGGGGGAATGCAGAAGTGGGTGGTTGAAGAGGAAGATAAGAGGTGGTGGGTTCTCATTTACTCTTTGTTGATGATACGTTAGTCTTTTATACGTGTCCTCTGATTATATGTTATATTTAAAGTAGAATCTTTTTTAGTTTTAAGTTGTTTCAAGGTTGATTATTAACTTGGAAAAAAGTACATTAATCATGCAAGAGAAGTCCCCAATACTGAGGAATTAGCCTCTTTTCTAGGTTGCAAGTTGGGTAAATTACCCTCCATTTTTCTAGGTCTTCCACCAAGTGCACTTATCAAATCTTCAATTGCCCAGGATGTTGTGAAGGAGAGGCTCCTTAAAAGGTTAGCACCTATAAAAATTAAAAAAAGGCTCCTTAAAAGGTTACGCTTATGGAAAGCTATTATTTTTGTCTAAAGGTGATAGATTAACACTTCTAAAGAGCACTTTATCTTGTTCTCCTGTCTGCTATATGTCCTTAATGTTACTCTAAGTGTGGTCCTATAGATTCAAAAATATTCATTGGGACTTTTTGTGGGGAAGTCATACTTTGGAGAAGAAATCTCACTTAGTTAATTCGTCAACCATGTGTTTAGAATAAAAATGAAGTGGCTTAGGCATTAAAAGTGTTTCTTGACTCGATAAGGCTTTTATGGATAAGTGGAGTTGTACATTTGCAATATACTAGGATAAGCTTTAGAAATGGGTTAGCTTGGGCAAACTAGATGAGGAGAGAGGGTGGTGTTCTACTGAGGGGAGGAAAGGATATGGAGTTGAGCTAGGAAAACAATTAAAAAAGGATGGGCGATATTTCAAGCAAGACCTAGCTTTGAGGTGGGTAGGGTTAAGGGAGTGAGGTTTTGGTATGACTTGTGGTGAAATGGAGTTGTTTTAAGGGACTCTTATTGCATTATGCTCCATTGCAAGGTCAGAAGATGCCTGGGTTGCCAATATTTAGGAGGTTGTGGCAGATGGTGGGTATTGGAACTCTTATTTTTTAAGGAATTTACATGAATCAAAGCTAGCTGTTATGGAGTCTTTACTACAACAAATTCAAGTGGTGATGACTAGTGGATAGGACGATAAGTTGCTGCAGAAAGGCACTAAGAATGGGAATTTTCCCTATCAAATCTTTCTTTAACTCTTTGAAAGTGACTTAGAGTTCCTTTCCCAGTAAAAGGAGTATGGTGTCCAAGGACCCCCACAAAAGTGAGTTTTTTGCATGGGAGGCTGCTTGGATGAGATATTGATATTGGATCAATTGAAAAGCAGAGTAAGATCTCTAACTAGCCATGTCGCTTGTGTAGAAGCAATGAGGAATCAGTCTACAATAACCCTTTTATTGTGGCATAGCAGAAAGTTTATGACAACTGGTCTTTAAGCTTTTTAGTCTCTTTGGTGCTGCCAAGGTTGATAAAATGAGGAGTGTTCTCTTCAATCCTTAAAGGTTGTTTGGGAGTTGCCAAGCTTTTTATTCATTCCCTCGTTATTTGGTCTAGAGGTTGTTTGGGAGTTAACTATTTTTTTCTATTTATTGTATGGTCAACTAAAAGTTTCTAGTTTGTTTCTAACCTTTTGACCCCCTTTGTATGCTCTCAATGTTCCAAGGATGTGCCTCCCTTTTTTGATTGGCAGTTGTCAATATATTCTCCCTATTTGCCGATTAAAAAAGAAAACAACCACAAAAGACGGCTTCTTTGGGGGGAAAAAACCCAAACAAACAATTTTACAAGTTACAGCTAAATAAAAAGATATTATGGTAATAACAACAAGATTTCAGGTTGAAGCACTTAATAACAAATGGCTTCTAGTAGGAAACAGACTTATTATTTCTGCTAGGATGTTTTCTATCTATGTTCTTTCCATACAAAAGAAGCAAGGAACAAATTTATTTCTGCATAGAAATCCAGCTATCCACATGGAGGGTATAATCACTAGTTATATTATTCCAGCAGGCCAACTATGCATATTAAAGGAAGAGTTAGGATAAAAAAAATTATGGCTCCTTGAAATAACAAATAATTCAAACATAACAGCTAAATAAAAATGTATAGGCTGCTAACATCATAATTTGATATTGATGCACTTTAAGATTCATCAAAATTTTGGAGATCACAGGTGAATGGCTCAGTAGTAGGATGCAGACTTACGTTTGTGGTACTTAGTGTGCTGATAGCTGCATCCATTAGAGTTCCACATGCAAAATGGAGCATAAATATAATTAGGAAATTGCATCATAACAAACATAAAGGACTCTTTATGAGCTTAAAGAAGAGAATAGTATCATGATTTATTAGTAGCACAAAGGCAGATAGAAAATTAAGAACTCCTTTTTAGGGTAGCAGGGTTGCCAGGGGAAAGAAGAATATGAATGCTCTCTTCGTTTGGCCTCATTCTTGATCAATCAGCCACATAATATGAGAAAACAGTAAGATGATGATTTTATGGTTATTACAAAACCTCTCCCAAGATTCTGGTCATAGAAATAACCACCTTCGCTTTTGTGGGTATCAGAGAAAGAATTCTTCCACCCTAACCTTTGCCTATTTATTACATTCCCACCCTTCTTCCCTCATATCCTCACTTGTCCAATTATGGAATCATCTCATCGGTGAGTCTTGTATTCAAAATGTGGGCCACCTAGCACTACAATTAAGCACATGGCACTCATACAAGAGAGCGAAACCTATCATTTCGCAGGCCCCACCTAGATGAACATGTAGAACAGAAAAGGAATATGATTAAATACATTCCAAGTGATTAATCAGTAAAAAAATAAGATTAAAAGCATTTCAAGTGATTAATCGGTAAAAGAATATGATTAAATGCATTCCAAGTGATTAATCAGTACAGTTTTCTCATTTCTTCAAATTTTCAAACATCTCAAGAAATGGGTAAAATTGGATGTCCTAGTGTTGTCCCCAACATCCTGAATCTTGACTACAGATCTCTTAAAAGATATCTGCTAATTGGCCAGTCACAGTTCACTGCTTGCAAGACACGTTAATGCAATACAATAAGGTGCTTAGTTCATTCAAAAGCACCTACTAAAGATTTTTTTCTTTTTTTTAGTAATTGAACATTCTTCATTAAACTTGGAATTTTATGCATCCATGAAATTGAACACAGATGATAAAACCATGGCTGCTTTCTCGGAGGGGAGAGGAGTTTCGAAAGGTGGAAAGTGTTGGTTTGCAGTGGAATCTAAGACGTTCAAAATCTCCATTGAAGAGGTCCAAGGTAAACAGAGAGGGATTATTTTGGAAAGGAGCAAAGGCTTTTCCTCGTGAATAAGATTTGGAGAAAAGAGCTTAAGCTATCTATTGGAAGGTGTGGAAGATTGGTGTAGAGGAGAGTTAAGCTCGAGGTGTTTAAAAGTTTGGGAAGAAGGAGGAAGAAAGTTTAGGTTGGAGTATCGTTCAAATGAAGCTGGTAGGTTTTCACTTTGCTCGGTGAGAGATTTGGAAGCTAAGAGGTTTTGTCTCGTTTTTCCATAAGGAAAAGGCTTAGTAGGGGGGTGGTTTCTATTGGCTCAAAAGTTAAGGGCCCTTGGATTTTCCACTTCAGCTTTGAGCAAAGGTGATTTAGGTACTTCCAACTCTGAAAATGATGGATATAGTGTCAAAGGGAAGGAGAAAGGGAAAATAGTGTATGCAGAAGTCGCGAGAGTGAAGACAGGGGAATTAGGGGATTCTTTATGGGTGCATGTAGGGGACCGTGACCTGCTCAGTAGGGAAGAGCAGCTAAGTCGTTGCCTGGTAGGATGCTTTGGAGACAGTTTGTTCATCCTTTGTCCTTCTTGAAGGAGTGGGCGTTTGAAAGGTGGTTTCTCAAGGGAGGTTTAAAAATTTCCAGGTTGGGTGAGGCCCTTGTGTTGTTCGAATTTGAAAATAAATGTGAAGCTGATTTGGTGTTTTTAAGGGGCAGCAGATGTATTAAGGAGAGAGAGTTTCTCCTGCAGAAATGGGGACCTGAAGTGGGGTGTTTTAGGAATGGGAGTCATGCCAAGGAAGCTTGGGTGAAGGTTGTAGGATTTCCACTTCACCTTTGGAGTAGAGAGGTGTTCAAGAGAATTGGAGAGAGCTCTGGGGGTTTCATAACTGTTGATGAGGAAACAGCTTTCTTCTCACAGTTGCAATAGGCTCGTATCTTGGTGAGAGCCTCTGGGAAGAATAGGTCAGGTTCTTTGCAGGTGGTAGCCAAGAATTTTTGTTGGGCGGTTAGTCTGTGGTGAGAAACCCCCCCTTGGGTTTCTCAGGTAGTGACAAGGTTCGCCTGGCATAAATATGAGGGGCGGGAGGTCAGGGATAAAGGTGGGCATGATGCACGCGCTAGTGTTAGCGTGCGGGATTTTCAAATTGGAATTCAGTCTTGGGGGACAGATGAGTAGGTTGAGTATGGTAGAAGGCATAGGGCTGCAGTGGATGCAGAGGGCAGGCTAGCTAGTGCAGCTAAGCTGGACTCAACCGTGAGTGGGCTTGGGCCTAGAAAAGCAGGTTGGGAGGCTTACAAAGAAAGAGGCTATATGGGCTTAAGTGGTGGAGTCGAATGGGCCAAAGGCCCAATTCCCGTCAGTCCAGCAAAGGTGGGCCCGGGTGATAGCTCATTGAGGCCTCTTAGGCCCACTTTTAATAAGGCATTCACGAGCTTATTAGGGAGTCCTTCCTCTTCTAGGGCTCCTTCTGAGCTCGCGGGGGGTGCTGTGGGGATGGAAATGGAGCTCCTAGCCGTTGAAGATGCCGTCGCCGGGTAGTCGTTGTCTGGTCGTCTAAAGTTCACCGACGAGGCTTTGTTGGAGAAGGCTTCCAGGTATTCCGTTGTTCCCAAAATCTCTTCTTTTTCTTTGGGGCTTCAGGGTTCCTCTTCTTTTTCTCCTCTCTGGGGGCACGACAAAGCTTTAGTGGTGTCGGAGGGGGTTTCCAGTGGAGCGGAAGGGGCGATGGGCTGGATTCTGCTGTGTGTAGTGCTGACTGAAGATGTTTCGGTTCTCAGTGGCTGGAATGAGCCTCCTTGGGGTTTGGTTGACGTTGTGAGTGCGAATGAGCTAGCACTTGTCCCAGTTGGGTCGGAGTATGCGAGTCCTTTTGAAAAAATGATTGACTGTCACCTGGAAGAGGGGGGGCGAGATGAAGGGTGGAGCTCAAGCTGTCTTGCGAAGTTCAGTTGTTACCTAGGTATGCCGACAAAAGGTTTTAAAGAGGAAATTTTGTACCTCTTAAGGAGGATGAAGGGGAGAATTGATCAAAAGGGGCAGACAACTGGGATAGACAACTGAGATGAAGGGCTTATTGCTTCAATGAGGAGATTTTCAGAAGTCGTAAAGGATTTGGAGTTGAGGAATTTTCCTTTGAAGGAGGGCCCTTTTACCTGGAGAGGCGGTTTGAATAACCAGACCCAATTTAGGCTTGACCGGTTTTTAGTGACAGACAACTGGGATAGCCTTTTCAATGGGGCTGTGCAGGGAGTTCTTTCTAGACCAGTCTCTGATCACTTCCCCGTTCTCCTAGAAGGAGGAGGATTGAAGAGGAGACCTTCCCCTTTCAGATTTAAGAATATGTGGTTGAAGGAGGAGGGTTTCAGAGATAAGATGAAGACGTGGTGGGGGAGTTGAAATTTTACAGGGACATCCAGCTTTATTTTAGATGCAAAATTGAGACTTAAAAAATATTTTGAAGAATTGGAATAGAGAAGAGTTTGGTCTCATTGAGACTAAAAAGGGAGAAGCTCTTAGGCAGGTTGTGTACTGGGATGAAAATGAGAAATGTTCAGCTTTAAATTTGGAAGAGTGTGAAGCAAGAAAAGAGGTTAGGGAGTCTTATAAGTCTTGGGTGTTGAGGGAGGAAATCTCCTAGAGACAGAAGTCTAAGGAGTTGTGGCTGAAGGAGGGGGGCAATAATATCAGATTTTTTCATAGGATGGCAAACGCTCACAGTAGAAGAAACTGGTTGTCCAAGTTGAAAGTGAATGGTTGTTGCCATTCAGAGGACAACAATTTAAAAAATAGTGTGGTGGGGGCGTTTCAAAAGCTGTATTCAGAAGAAGAGGGGTGGCGCCCTTGTATCGACGGGCTATCTTTTATGGGGTTAGTCAGCAGTGAGGCTGAGGGGTTGGAGATTCCTTTTTCAGAAGAAGATGTGTTTGTAACTCTCTCAAATCTAGGCAAGGACAAAGCTCCCGAGCCGGATGGATTTACCATGGCTTTTTGGCTTTTTTGTTGGGATGTGGTGAAGGTTGAGATTATGGGTTTTTTTTAAAGAATTTCATGAAAGGGGCAGATTTGTAAAGTCTTTGAATGCTACATTCCTAGTTTTAGTCCTAAAGAAGGGAGGTGTAGAAGATTTGAAAGATTTCAGACCGATTAGCCTTGTGGAAAGCCTTTACAAGTTGTTGGCCAAGGTGTTGGCAAATAGAATTAAGAAGGTTATGGGGAAAGTGATTTCGGAGCCCCAAAATGCCTTTGTGGAGGGTAGACAAATTCTAGATGCAGGTTTGATCGCAAATGAGGTTGTGGATTCTAGGTTGAAAAGCAATCAAGGGGGTGTGCTGTGCAAGTTGGATATAGAGAAGGCCTATGATCATGTCAGCTAGAAATTCTTGTTGGCAGTGCTTAAAAAAATGGGCTTTGGGGAGAGATGGATTAAGTGGATAGAGTGGTGTATCTCTACTGTGAGATTTTCTGTTCTTATAAATGGCTCTCCTTCCGGTTTTTTCCAAAATTTGAGGGGTTTGAGACAAGGAGACCCTCTCTCCCCTTATCTGTTTGTGATAGTCATGGAGGTGTTTAGTTGTTTATTGAGAAAAACTATTGATAGGGGCTTTTTATTAGGGTGGAGGGTGAGAGGCCGGAGAGGTGAGTGGATACTAATCTCACACTTGTTATTTGCGGATGACACTTTGGTGTTTTGTGAGGAGTCTCATGATCAGTTGACGTATCTAAGTTGGCTTCTCATGTAGTTTGAGGCTTGCTTAGGGTTGAGAGTTAATTTGGAGAAGAGCGAGCTAATCCCGGTGGGGAAGGTGCATGATATAGAGGATTTGGCCTTGGAGTTAGGTTGTAAAGTGGGTGGTCTCCCATCCTGTTATTTGGGTCTGCCTTTGGGGGGCCCCTTCAAATCAAAGGTGGTTTGGGATGGAGTTGAAGAGAGATTTCGAAAAAGGCTTGCAATGTGGAAGAGACAGTATATATCAAAAGGAGAAAGACTCGCTCTAATCCGGAGCAGTCTCTCTAGCATGCCTATTTACTTCATGTCTCTCTTTCATTTTCCCATAAAAGTAAGGTTGAAATTGGAGAAGATTCAGAGGGATTTTCTGTGGAGTAGGAGAGCTCTTGTGCAGAGGCCACATCTTGTTAGGTGGAACTTGGTTTGTTTGGAAAGAAAGAAAGGTGGTTTGGGTGTGAGAAATTTAGTTTTGATGAATAAAGCTCTCTTAAGTAAGTGGAATTGGTGTTTTGCCATTAAAAGCGAGGCTTTGTGGAAGCAAGTCATCGGTCACAAATATGGTGAAGAGGAGGGGGGATGGTGCACTCGGGCCGTAAGTGGGAGGTATGGTGTCAGACTTTGGAAAGCAATTAGAAAGGAGTGGTTGTATCTGAATAGCAGTTTAGCCTACCGAGTGGGTTGTGGAAGGAGAGTGAGATTCTGGAAGGACAAGTGGTGTGGAGATGAGCCTCTTTGTGAGTCATTCCCTTCTTTATTTGTCATCTCCTTGGCTAAAGATGTTTGGGTATCGGATGTTTGGAGCCCAGACGGTGTTGGGAATGGTTGGACCCCTATTTTCTCAAGGGCGTTTAATGATTGAGAGATTGAGATGGTAGAGCGTTTTATGCTTAAGATTCCAAGCCTTTAGGGTGCAAAGGGAGAACGAGGATAAAGTGGTGTGAACAGCATCTAAGAGTGGAGCTTTCTCAGTCAAGTCGCTTTATTCTATTTTGGAGCCCGAAGGTTCTTCTTTGTTCCCTTGTGGTAGTATTTGGAGGGTGAATGTGCCTCCTAAGGTAGCATTCTTTGCTTGGGAGGCTTCTTGGGGTAATCTTAACTTTGGAGCAACTCTAGAGGAGAGGGTACTCTTTGGCAAATAGGTGTTTTCTATGCCTTTCTAAAGTAGAAAGGGTGGACACCTTTTACTTCATTGTGTAAAGACGCGGGCCTTGTGGAATCTTCTTTTCTCCCTCTTTGGTGTGGCTTAGGTTCTCTCTGGTTCAGTGAAGGAAACTCTCCTTGGGTGGCATGGAGCGTTTGTGGGGAAAACCTATAAAAAGGCTTGGCAAATGGCCCCCTTATGTATATTTTGGTTAGTCTGGAAGGAAAGGAATTTGTTAGCTTTTGGGAATGAGGAGTTTTCGCTTCAAAGACTGAAATATTCTTTTGTATGTAATTTTTGGTCTTGGATTAGGGTGTTTATAGTTTTGAATCCTTCTTCTCTTGTTAGCTTTTTTGAGTGGCTAGGCTCTAAGTAAGGGTAGGTGATGTGTTGTTTATTTCCTCCTCCCTTGGTTTCAAGCCTTTGGGCTGTTTTTGTATACTCCCTGTATACTTAGAGGGCACTATTTTGGTGTTTTCTCTTTCTGTTTAACATAATTCCCTTTATCTATCAAAAAAAAAAAAAAAAATTGAACACGGATGATACTGCATTTGACATATGACAGATATTGGGACGTGCTAAAACTTGTGAATTCCATATTTTGGGCATCACTACATAGATATGTTTAACAAAATTTAATCCCAAATGTGTTCACCACCATTGTTTGAAAGTAAGCCAATCTATTTGATGTTCTAACCTGATAAGATCAGTGCTAACCCTGTTTTTATTCCAACCAGAATTGGCCTCGATGTTTGTTTGTATAATAATCAAGGGAGACTTGCAAGATGATAAATTTAATTTTGTAACAACAAAGGGGGCTCTGCTATTTTCCAAACTTTATCCTGATACATTTACTCTGACTCTGTATGAAAAAGTTTCTGGCTCTAGTTCTGTAAACAAAAACTGCATGCATGAAGAAGAATTTAAAAGGGTGGATACGTACACAACTTTCGGTGAGGTGCATAGGTGAAGCATTTGCCAGAAAGTATATTCAATATCCATTTGTTGCCACTACAATGGATCAAAGAATAGAAGATGAAAAGAAAAACGTGAGCCAAGATAAAATGCATCTCATAAAAATGTGAGAATAATAACAAGCAGTATATTTCTTTGATTAAGACTCCAATGCTCTAATTGAGAAATGCTCAATGCCTATTAACAAAAGTAATCTTCATTAGCATATGTTCAATCCATCCATACAGCCTTCTGCTACAAACATGATAACTAGGATATCAAAATAATAGCCAGTCAGGGGGTAATCACAAAGTAAGAAACAGGAAAGACTTCAAGGAACAGGAGATTTAGACATAGAAGTTTTGATTACAAGGACACTCCAAAATCCATAGCAAATCATAGATAATAAGATATCTCCAATGTATTTAAAAAAAAAAAATGATACTAAGAAGCCATCTGCATATTTGTCATAGCAATCAGAGACGTCTAAAAGCATTTATCAAATCCACCAGCTCTCTACTATTGTACCTGAAACTAGCAATCAAGCCAGCTCCATCCTGTTCAAGGCTTCAAAAAATGCTAACAACTATGCTAAAGCTTTTCTAATTAGCCAAAACATTTAGACCAACATAATCACAGAGTAAAAATCAAAGGATCAACTTTGATCCTAAAACTAGAATAATAGGATAACTCTATGCACATGCTTTTGTTTTTGAGTCCACATTATAACTAACGGTACTGATTGATTCACCCTGTTTTTAAGTGCAAAAGGAAAATGCAGAATGCATATAGCACTTTCTACCCAGATGGAATTGTAATTAGTTGCAATTGGTTAACATTATAAAAGTAATGAGTAACACATTTTATGGGCCATAACCAACCCCATTATTCTAGTCTCTCCAAGTCCAGAATTCACAACGATGCCAATGTCCCCTCACTACAACCCTCCCCATGTTAGGCACTGGACGCCTTTTTTCTTTTCTTGTCATAAAATTTAAGAAAACCAGAAAGATGAGTAACATTGAACACATTAAAGAAATACCTATCAAAAAAAAATTGAATGCATTAAGGAAAATTTGGGGAGAATTTAAGTAAATGAGAAACAAATTAAAGAGGTGAAAAGGATGAACAGAATCGGTTAGGAAAAAAAAATGCTAACTTGGGCTTTAAATGAAATGAACAAGTTGTATGCAAAGCCAAGAAAGTTAGGTACTTTGAATTGACCAGAATGTATGGAAATTTAACAATGACAAAGCAAATCAATTGTACCAAAAGATTGGGAATTAATACTATGGGTAAACTGAAATGTTAAAAGAGAACAAGTGACTGCTCCCCCAAATTCATGCAGGTCAAGATCAGAGGAAGAAGGTATTAAAATCCAGAGTTGGAGATCATCAGAAAATGAATCCAGTAGGTAAGAAAAACTTCAAGCCTTCACACAGTAATGGTTTTCAAGCTCAAATGTCTGGAAAAAAATAATTTTGGCACTAACCCAACAACTTTATGGACATGACAAATAGATTTAAAAGACTGTAGACAAAGTTCTGTGAATTATCAATACGCCCGAGTGCTCAAAGCAAGCACTCGTGCCCTAGGGTCCTGAGTTACAGAATTTATCAGCAGCTCAATCCTTAACCTAAATCACATAAATAATAACATTCTGCAACTCCACCAACCTGATCTCACTAAAGCAATTACAAAACACCCATTTCAATACCCAATTCTCGGATCCCAATCAGCGACGTAACCTAATAATCCTCAAATCTACAATAAACCCGCATCAAAACAATCCACCGTCCAAAATTTACACCCCCAAAGGATAAAACCCACACCTAAAACACTTCTCCCACTATAAAAAGGAAAAAAAAAAAACAAAACAAAACAAATCATCCACAATTCTAACTCCCAAAGAGAAACGAAAAGGATTCTCATACCATTGCAGGTATACATGGGTATGATATCATTAATTCTGTAAATTTTTCAGTACAGTTATTGTTTCAGTTCAGATCCATGGACATGAATAGCACGTGTATGGATATAGAGAGAAAGGGAACCTTGATTATTCGGCGGAGGTACTGGGGGAACATAGGATTGGGGCGAGAGTTGGAAGGAGAACGTCCTTTGGAGACTGTGGGCAGCATCTTGGTTCTTCTACAACCCACGATCTGACACTGATTCTACACTTCTCTCTCGATCTCGGCACCAATCCAAGCGTTGTCAAGGGTGAAGCCGACGACAACGACGACAACAAAAAAACAGGTGCAATGAGCTGGGGCGAGTTGAGTGAGTTGGGCTCAAGCTTTAACACATTTGGGTTGGGCCGTGGACTTGGGCCTGCTTCAATTCCTTAAATTTCCCAAAAGGATCCTCAAATAAGAGAGATGAGTAACGATCATGGTTGTTGCAAGTTGCAAGGACTGTGGACATGCTCCCCTCCTTTTTATATTTTTGTTTTTATTTATTTTTTATATTTTAATTTCAAGTAGGTTAGAAAATGGGATGGATGAGAAGGGAGAAAAGAAAGCCAAGAATGAGAAGAAAATGGGGAATATGAGGAAGAGGAAGGGTTAAGAGTGTGAGGTGGTACATGAGAAACCACACTTGCATAGGTTAGAATTTCCAAATTCAATAAATAAACCACTCAATAAAAAAGAAAATAAATTTATTTATGTATCAAATGAGAAATAATAAATAAATCAAAAAAAAGTGTTTAAATTAGTTTTTAAATTAGTGTTTAAATTAGTTTTTAAATTAGTGTTTAAATAATAAATTTATTTAAATTAATGTTTAAATAAATTTATTGCTACTTTTTTAAAAAAATAATAATTTAAAAAAAATCATTCTTTTAGTTTTTTTAAAAATTTTAAAATATTTATATAATATTTGTAATGGATTCCAAACCTAATTTTTTTATTTCCTGACAGTGATTCTATGAAGCATTTTTAACTTAAAAAAATATTTTTTTAAAAATGAGGTATTTGACAAAATCTAATAAACACTTTTAAAAATCTAAAAAATAAGAGTTTGTTTGATTATGATTTTAGGAAACGTTTTTAACTTTCTAACATTTGAAAATTGTTAACAATAAAAAATACTTTATAACAATTGAATTTATCGTATCTCCCTTCAAAACCTACTCCATTCCTTCGCATTTTTATTCTATGAAATTTAGGAAAAACATACTCATCCTTAGTTCCACAATCTTGAAATGCTTAAAAAAAATACCCTCTAATTTGGTGAAATAAAGTTTTTTACTTCTTGAAAGTCAATCCAAACTTGCTCTTAAGTCCATAAATTAACTACTTCTCCATTCAAAATTATTATTTAAAAAATATATGCAACCCTAGATAGGGCCTCTACTAGATTGTTAATTCAAGTAAAACTAGGTCTTCTTGTGAAATTGAACAAGTTGAAAATTGTATAAGAAAAGAGAATTATTGTTTTTTTTTTATAAAATTTTGAGAAAAATGGAATTAATTTCAAGTTTATTTTAAATAAAGCTCTTAAGAGGTTTATGTGTAACGGTAGGGATGGCAATGGGGTGGGTTTAGGACAGGTCACCCTCGTTCTAATCCTGTCTTATTCTAATCCTATTAAAAAAATTAAGCAGGGCAAGTTTGGAACAAATCGCCCTAATTTCAACCTTGTCTCGCTTTATTTAAAATAATTCACATCCCAATCCCATTAAAAAAATAATAATAATAAGCAGGGTGGGGCAGGTTTAGGATGGGTAGCCCCTTTTCTAACCTCATCCCGTTTACACAAAATAATTTTCATCTCCATTTCATACTCACCCTTCCTGTCTCATTTAACTTTTTTTTTTTAATTTTTAAAATTTTTTAATTACATTAAAATAAATATATTTTATAAATAATTAAATTATTATATTTTGTATAAATTATTTTATTGAAAATTATTATTATTATTATTATCATCATCATCAATATCCTCATCATCACCCATGTATTAAAAATTAAACTAATTTTATATAATTGGGTGGGGGCGGGACAAGGCAATATCTAAACCCTTGGATTTTTAAAAAAATCTCAAAACATCCAAAACCCGTTTATTTAAATTTTAAACTTATTCCATTATGAAAAACCGTCACATTGTCATCCCCAAGTAAAATTCAGAACATGAAATTAGTTGATAAGATAAAATTAGATTATTATCTCTTTAAGATAAGTCCTTGCCATTTCTAGATGTGCAACTAGGACTGGTTCAACCCAGCCAAGGCGAGTTTGAGCAACTTCTTTTGCAAAAAAGGAAAAAAAAAAAAAAAAGAAATTAGAGAAACTTGAACCTAAATTAAGTATTTATTAATTTTAATGAGAAAATAACATTATATCCTAAATAATTAAATTCTATAAATTACCTTTTTATCAATTAAAATTAACAAATATATAATTTATTTTGCTAGAAATAAATTACTTATAAAAAAAAAAGATTAAATTACTTATTTAAAGGAAGAATGAATAATCTTTACCTACCCATATGAACTTTCATTCTCATTTTCTCTAGTGTCATCAATCATTTTCATGTTCATGTATTTTCTTTTGCTTTGTTAATACAAGTAGGTGAATACATGCAATGCATATGAATGATGTTAGAAAAATGGAGCAAAGACAATAGTAGCATTAGAGAAAAATCACAATTACAAAGAAGAGCAAACACCAATTGCATTAAAAAAAATAATAATAAAAATAAATAAATAAATAAAATAAAAACATAGAGTAAAAGGAAAACGTATAGAAAGGAAAACAAATAATTAAAATCAGGGAAAAAGAAAAATAAAATAAAAATTCTTATAATTATTTTTGAGTTAAACTTAAATTGATTATTAATCCAATCAACCCATCTAAGTTTCATCATTAACCATTTTTATAAAAATTCTTATATTTTATGCAAAAGTTATTACTGGTTCCTATTTTTAAAAACAAAAAATAAAAAAAATATTCGAATGACAACTAGCTTATAATTTTTTGAATTATGACGAGGAATTTAGTTCATAATTTTTTGAGTCATAAATATTGTGACAAGAAAATGATATTTTGAAATGATTTTTAGGATCTAAAATTCATATATGAGTAACTAGTCAACCCAATGTCTAAATTTTAGAAAATGATCAATAATGTTAATGGGGTTGGTAGCTAGAAAAGTCATGAAGAGTAAATGGGACAGTTAAGGTGTGATCGGGATACTTTTCTTGTTTTAAAAATATAAAATAAAAATTTATGAAGGCTAAATAGGAAAGTTAGGGTATGTTTTGGACATGTTTCTTATTTTTTATTTTAAGAAATAAAAAAATAATAATTTCTATGTAAAATATAAGTATTATTCGGGACTTATCTTAAAAAGACAATGATTTTTAAAAATTATGGTATTACAAAAAATAGGTAAGTCCATAATTTTCATATAAGAGTTAATATTATTTGAGACCTATTTTAAAAAGACAATGATTTTTTAAAAACTATTTTAAAAAATTAAGGTACTAAAAAAATTTATTACAACAATTTAAAAATAAAGTAGGTGCATAATTTTCATATATGAGTACCATATTTTATATAGAAATTAATATTATTTTCTTTTTTTTAAAAGGAAAAGTGTATCTAGATGAATATTAAATTAAAAAAATTTATGTTTTGGATATTTAATGAAATAAAGATATATATATATATATATATAATATAAATATATATATAATATATATATATATATATATAAGCTAATAAAAAATTTTAAAAAGAGAATTTTTCAATAAAAAATTAAAAAGTAGCAAGATATCTCATTACAAATGTTATATAAATATTTTTAAATTTAAAAATAAAAACACTAAAAGAAGATTTAAAAAATAAATAAATAAATAAAATTTTCAATAATTTTTTTTTTTTAAAAAAAGCAAGAGATCTCATTAATAATTTTAGTCAAATTATAGCAAAAATTTATTATTAAACACTAATATAAAGTAACATTTTTTTGAAGAATTATATAAAATATCGTAATAACATGTCATGGTAACTTCACAATTATTTAATTAACTATCAAAGTCCAAAATATTTAAGTTATATTTGGTTGTCAAAAAATATTAAGGAAAGAAAAAAAAACATATATAGAAAAATTATTTTATTTGTTTTGGTTGTCGATGAAAAATATCAAAGAAAATCAAATATAATTAAAATTAGTTAGAATTTCATATATTTTTAAATTATTTCATCTTTATTTCAATGTATTAAAATAAGTAAAATAAGTTTGAAGTAATAAATAAAAATAATTTATTGACTTGTAATCTTTTTTTTGTCCTTCCACTTTTTTTTTTTGTATTTTCTTTTCTTACATTTTCCCTCAAAATTTATAGGAACCAATTGTAACCTTAAACATCTTAAAATAGATGAGAAACCGATCACCCAAAAAAATATTATTTAATAAAACATCAAACACAAAATTAAATACTTTTAATTTATTTAAAAAATGTTAAAAAAATAGAAAATTTCACATAAATAAATGAAAATTTAAAAATATAAATTTAATTCGTCGAGGGAACGATAAGTAGACTAGCATAAGAAGAAAAAAAAAATGATAAACATGAACTCTAGATAGATTTTCTAAAAGTTTTTATTTGTATTTAAAATTCATTCTTTTAGCGTTAAATTATACAAGAGGAAAGAAGTAGAAATAGAATTTAGAAACTTTAAATTATTGGATATACATTTTTACAATTAGATAATACATTCAAGAGATTTTTTATTATTTATATATTTATTTATTTTTACAATGTGGAAAATTATAATCGTACACAAAAATGAGGATTTTTTTTTTCTAAATAATCCATTTAAATAAATGGAGAACTTGGATAAAAATCCTAAAACTCAACGGTTTTAACTAAAAAATCATAACGATCATAACAGTTTATAAAGTATGGATAAGATTAGAAATAACGGTCACATAACAGGTGTTTAGATATAGATAAGATTTTACATAACAGTCTTAAATTATACATAATCAACTAACATTATCCGTTTTAAATTTGTTTTTGCTTCTTCCAAACAATTTCTTTTTCTTTTTTAATCTATTTTATTTCTTCTAAATTTATTAAAAAAGCTCATTGTTTTCGCTTCTTCCAAACAATTTCTTTTTCTTTTTTCTTTAATCTATTTTATTTCTTCTAAAATAGATGAGAAACCAATCACCCAATTTTTTTTTTTAATAAAACATCAAACACAAAATTAAATACTTTTAATTTATTTAAAAAAATATTAAAAATTTTAAAAATTTCACATAAATAAATGAAAATTAAAAAATATAAATTTAATTCATCGAATGAACGATAAGTAGACTAGCATAAGAAGAAGAAAAAAATGGTAAACATGAACTCTAGATAGATTTTCTAAATTTTTTTATTTGTATTTAAAATTCATTCTTTTAGAAATTTTAAATTATTTTAGAAATTTTAAATTATTGGATGTACGTTTTTACAATTAGATAATACATTCAAGTGATATATATATTTTTTTTTACAAAGAGGAAAATTATAATCGTACATAAAAATAAGGATTTTTTCTAAATAAGAGAACCTGACACTGGATAAAAATTCTAAAACTCAATGGTTTTAACTAAAAAATCATAACGGTCGTAATAGTTTATAAAGCATGAATAAGACTAAAAATAACGATCACATAAAATTTTACATAACGGTCTTAAATTATACGTAATCAATTGACATTATCTGTTTTAAATTTGTTTTCGCTTCTTCCAAACAATTTCTTTTTCTTTTTTTTAATCTATTTTATTTCTTCTAAATTTATTAAAAAAGCTCATTGTTTTCACTTCTTCCAAACAATTTCTTTTTCTTTTTTTTTTTAATCTATTTTATTTCTTCTAAATTTATTAAAAAAGATCATGTTTTAAGAAAAAAGACAGTGGTACAAAAGTAAAAAAGCAAAGTCTTTATTTATTTATTTATTTTTTTATGTAATTCATTTTTCATCGCGAATAGGATATAGTTTGGTTTTGGTCAGTGACCAAACTGGACTTCGAGAGTTAGTTTGATTATGTAATATAATAGGAACACGATAAAAAATGTGACAAGACAACACATACAGGGAATTATTCGGTTAATCCACTCAACCGCGTTAACCGTTTTTGTTCCACGCACGCCTCTAACCACCTTGACTACCCAAGTCAACAACATACCGCGTACCAAATTCGTACCCTCAGTACGCTTCGTTTGGCCTCCAAGCAAGAAATTTAAAAAATGAAAACGACGACGTTTTCTTTTAACACTAGAAAATCAGTACGAGTAGAGAGAGAGAGGAGGGAGAGGAAGTTAAAAATTGGGGAAAATAAATGAGAGAGGGATTGTCTTATAAGTTGTAATCAACTGTGTGAACAATTGTTTAAATAAAAGGAAAAAGGCGGTTCTAGTTAATAGATAACTTTCTCTAACAAGTTCCATTTCATTTGTTTTTGGTTATTCCCCTCCGATTCTCTAGAATACTCTCTCACCCATTAACTTCTAATTGTACCCACCTCTCTCTACATATTTCCGCTATTTTCCTGTACACGGCCAAAACGACTTTCCTCGGAAACAAAAGCACCTAACAAAAGAACAACGAAAGTTTGTTTCTTCTTTTTTTTTTCTCGCTTCCCAAACAACTCTACTACTGCTCATCTCAATCGCCCATGCCAATGCGATTAATAGCAGCATTTCTGATATTTCCCTCACTCTGCGAGCATATCTCGTTGATTTCAAGTCCTGACATGTAGTTCTTCACTTCAGTTTTGATCATGTCTTGTATCATAAGGAAAAAGTCCGAACCAAAGGTCATCGGCTCAGGATTCTCCGGCATGGAGAAGGTCAGAGCCGGTTGCTTCTCTGGAGACGCCAGCTTGTTGTGGCGAGGAGCAGAGTCGAGAGGTGGAGACTCGTACTCGTTCTCGTAGGTCTCAGTTCCAGGGAGGGAGAGGGTGAGCGCCGTTGGAGGATCGTCTTTCTTCGAGGATGGCTCAAACTGCTGAGGAGGCACTTGGACCGCTCCAGTTCTTGCCACAGGTCGATACAGATTTGGAGAAGAAACTACGGGAAAGCCAGTGTCGCTTACATCAGATCCAGTAGGACTGCCAGGGCTTAAGCAAAGCCCCGTTGCTGGCATCGAGGGGCCGCCACCGCTCGATTGCCTCTTCTCAGGCCGCGATCCTTCGTTATCAACCGACACAGGCGCCGGCACTTGTTCGATCTCCGCCGCGAACTTCCTCTTCAAAGTCGAGTTCCAGTGGTTCTTGATCGCGTTGTCTGTACGGCCATTGAGCATCCTCGCGATCGTCGCCCACTTATTTCCGTACTTTGCGTGGGCTTCAATGATTCTCCGGTCCTCCTCCGGCGTGAATGGTCGGTGCTCCACCTGAGGCGACAGCTGGTTACACCATCGGAGCCTACACGACTTGCCGGACCTACCCGGTATCGACCGGCTTATCAGAGACCAGTTCCTAGCACCGTAACGCTTCACGAGACGCTGCAAAGCTTGGTCTTCTTGGGGACTCCATGGACCCTTGACCCGATCCGCTTCGTTCTGCAAAGCCTCCATTGTAGAATCAGGTTCCAAACCCTAACCCTAGGAAAATAAATTTAAGAAAAAAAAAACCCTTAAAATCAGAAATTTACAACAACAACCAGAAGAAAACAACCCACAGAAAGAGAGGGCGAGGGAGAGGCGGTGAGAGAAGAGCCTCTTTTGCGAGACGACTAGGGATTAGCAAGAGGGGTTTATAAAGGGTAGGTTAGTGTAACCAATACAGCCGGTTAACCAAAACGGGTAAAGGGCGTTATGGTTACCGCTACCTCTAGGTAACCAGTTGCACAATTACAGCTGTACCGCCCACACGCGTCGCCACGTAGGCACTCAGATATCACAGAATCCCATCAAAATCTCGCCAAATCGAAAGCTCGAGAGAGTGAAGTCTCTCCTATTCTTGTTTCAACGCCTTCAAAGGCCTGTTTGCTTGACAGCAAATTGGAGAATTATTTTTAAATTTTAAATCATTCCAAAAGTGAACAAAAATACATAAATTTTTTTTATTTACAAATGTGAAAATAAATTTCAAATTCCAGGATACGTTTGAAAATATCGAGAAATTGAGTGTGTTGAAAAATTTTGACTAACAGGCTGGAAGGCATTAGGTGAGTGATTTGGATTTAAGTTCCCATTCTTAATTCTTAGAACGTTTGGCACGAAAATGCCGAGCTGGACAAAACGACAAACAGAGTAGAGAGGGAGTAGAGTGGATCACCGCTGCCACTCTGTCAGTCCTGGCTGTAAACTCTGCCACAGGGACTCCACCCCAACCGCCCTTTTACCTACACATGGCGGTCACCCATTCAGTCCCTAATTTTGAACTGACAAAACGGAACCCCATTAACTGTAACGCTAAATCAACACCGACGCCCACTGGTCAACAAACAGATAACCATCAGATAAGAAAGCAATAAGTCTTTCCTAATAATCTTTTATCATATGAAAATCTAGAACACTTGGTTTTTCCTATTATGTGATCATAAAAGATAAACCCATCAAATGGGTTGCCCAAAAGATAATTTTTTTACTAATAAATGTAATTTTAAATTATATAAATTCATTGAGACAGATATTATGGTCATAAATAGCATAACATAAAATTCATATTTAGAATGGGTTTAAATTGTTTTCCATAAAATACTTGAATTGCATTACCTATTTTGCAGACCCAGCATTTAATGCCCTCTTCTTCAAGGGTTGCAACTCTACACACTTTTGTATACGAAAAGTGAGTAGGCTCCTGTCAAGATTCTTCCTTCCTTAACGGCTTCTGGGTGGGCCCTTCACACGCTCGGTCAGGCGGTGGACCTTCCAGGTGATTTTCATTTCATTTTATTTTATTTTTTATTTTTTAAAAATATTTTAAAAAATTTTTATTTTATCAAAATTACAAAAAAAAGTCAAAAAATAAATTATGGTTTTATTTTTATTTTTTAAGGAATTGTGGAAATGACAAGGGGTTGGTGACTTAAAAGAAAGTGAATAGGTCTTGTTGGATTGGTGGCTTTAAAAAAAATTAAATTAGAAAAAAGATGAAATTATTTAATTTTTTTAAAAAATAAGATCATTGCTAGTTGGATTTTATAAAAAAAAATACTTTAAATCTTGCATGTATTTTATTTTATTTTTTATAAAAAAATTAGGGTTTTTTTTTTTTTTAAATTTTCTTATGGTTGAAATAATAGTTGTTGATGACTTAAAAGGGCTAATAGGCCGTTGACAGTTGGAAGTAGATGGAACTAACTATTATTATTTTCAACTTTGTAATAGATTTTCAACGGTTTTTATTTTATTCTAAATTATCTGAAAAACCGTTATTAATTTCAACGTTTAATAATTTTGAATTTATTTTAACGTATTTGAACAAACCGTTATCATTTCCAACTTTGAATAGTTTTGATTATATCCTAAAATGATTTTAAAATCTTTATCCAATTATTTGAACATATTTAATTATTTTTATAAAATAATTAGCGTAATCTTAAACTATCCTTAATCATATTTTACCTTGATATTAGTTATTTATTTGTTTTGGATGATGGAATTACTAACCTCCAAGTTTAGGCTTTAGGGATGGTAGGTGACTTTGTTGTGAAAGTCATTAAGCAGTTAGAGCCGTTATTATTTATTTTAAAATACTAGAGCAATTAGATTGAATGGAAGTTTTAGACCGTTAAATTTATTAATACAAACTAAAGTAAAGTTATTGAGGTACGACACTCATCCTCTTCTTTAATAAATGATTATTTCAAAATTTATTTTTGTATTAGACAATGTCAAAGCAATTATTTTTACTTATACAAATCAAAACAATACCATTAAAAACTAAAAACATTTTAATCAAAATTGCTTTTAAAATACATATAAAATAATTTTTTTATAAAATCTATTTATAAATAATATTTTTCTCTTTTTATTTAGTTTTACAAATACTATTTATATATATATAATTAAGGTGGGACAATAGCTCCTATAATGCTTATCTTTACCTTTTTATACAATTAAAAATGTTAATTTTTTAAAATGAATTAGAAAAAAAGATAAAACAATTAGATTTTCCTAAATGGATCCAGGAATCTGGCCAATAATTTTCCATCAATTCTAGAATTTTTGTTGATTTAGTTTTTTATTTTTAATCCCATTAACAACCATGAATTATGACATTGATCGTATAATGAGCAGATTGAATATAAATAGAGTTTTCGTGATTAGGTCCCTAAGCCTTCAATCTTTATTCAAACACATATACACCATCATTTTAAAGGTTTAGAAGTACCTCAACCCATTTGAATATCAAATTTTATTTTATGATTCTCAAATCATTAATGATAGGAGATATGTTTCTATTCTTCCTTTATTTTCGCATTTGATCTATGTTATTAAGTTTTTAAAGATGTTTTGATTGGTTTTAGCACTTATAAAAATGTGTAATAACAAATGTTATTTTACAAATTCATTGATATAGGTTTTATAGTAATAAATATTATGTCTCAAAATTTATATTCAGTATAACTATAAAGAATTTATCACATATTGTAAAGCCTATAAATAAATACCCGATAAATTAATAATTTTGTTTTATTAATAAAATTTTATAGTCTTAAGTCATATTAGTGTATTAAATTAATAATCTTGTTTAATGTATAAAATAATAATATTTTAAAAAATCTTTAAGAATTTAAGGAAATATAAATTAATAATAATAACAAAAAAGCTTAACAATAAAGTATTGAGTAATTTTTTATAATTATTATTTTCCTCAATTCACTCCTCAAAATGATCACATATTTGAAATCTTTTTATCTTTTACGATATTAATTTTTTATGTTATATATATATTTTTAGAATTTTTTTATTCAATTAATGTAGCAAAAAAAACTTTTTATTTATTAATAAATTATTTATCTATTGCTAAATCAATAACTCTGATAATATAATAATTTTTTATTTTAAAAATATTATTTTATAGAGGTTTTATTTAATTTATGAGTGGGTCTCACCTATTCAGCAATTTAACCGACCCTACATTTAATACATATTCTTGAAGGATTGAAACCTTTGTCACTTTGTGTAAGGGAATTGGAAAGAGAGTAATCTCCTGTCAAGATTCTTCTTTCCCAGAGCAGTGCACCTCCCAGGTGATTCTAATTTTTTTAATTTTGATTTTTATTACTTTATATTTTGAAAAATTAAATAAAAATGCAATGGTTTTTTTTTTTTTTTTTTTTTTTTCAATTCTTTTGTCATTATACACCATCCATTAGATTAAAAAATTCTTTAAATTTACCTTAAACCATAATAAGCGTGTGAAGAGTGCTATGAAATAATTTACATGATTTTTTATTAAATAAATAAATAAATAATGTATTTTAAAATATTAAATATGTCTTTTTTTTTTTTTTTAATATAAGGTAAAAACAAAATTATTGTTTAATCATGAAGTCATGGTAAGTAGCTCACGAGAAAGTGTAAAGTCATGCCTTTTTTAACTTAGGTTTTTTTTTTTTTTTAAAAAATATAAGATAAAAAGAAATTATTGTTTAATAATGTCATGTTATTAAAAAATGTCTTAAAAAAAAGGTTGAAATATCAATTATTGTTAATTAAAATTTCATTTTTTAATTTAAAATTACAATTATTAACTAAAACTTCATTTTTGAACGAAAACCTTTATTAATAATTGAAACTTCATTTTTTAATTTAAATAAAAGGTATTTTATATATAAGTTTAGGAAGGAACCTATTCATAAAAAATGTATAGCATCAAATTAATATCTCACTAAAAATGTTAACAAAAATAACGAGTTTCATATTTGATTATATTATATAAAATATAATTAAAATTAATAAAAATACTTATACATTTTTAAATTATTTAATTTTTATATAAATTTAAAATTTTAAATAAATAAATTTAATTTAAAGTAGTATATAAAAATAATTTACAAATTTTTGGGATGTTAAGTTGCTATTACATGCATTTTTTTCTGAAAATAAAAATATATATTGGTGATAATTTTAGTTTTTTCTATTGCAAAAATATGAAGGAAATAATAAAACATTTCGGATCCTTGCATGGTGTGGAAGGGGCTACGTAGTCAGAAATAATAAAAAACGATTAACACGTGGTGAAGAACAATGGAAGATGTTTTCGTTGATACGATGTATATAAAAAAATATTAAAGCTTTCTTTTCCAACGTTGGTCACATGTCCTTGGATTCGTTACCCTTATGAGAAATTGTAGCCACCCGAGACATCAAAAAACGTGGTCTTGAATTGTCCTTTAAGGTGGCAAAGGGGCCACGCAATAAAAACCAGAAATGAATACGTGTACGAGTGTTGTTTGGATATATTTCGATAAAATTTAATAGTTAATATTTAGTGATTTAAATTAATTTAATATATTTTATAATTTAGGTATTAAAAAGTAATTAAAATAGTTTTATAGGAGTAAACATATTTAATAAGATAAACAATTAGAATAATGTGATTTAAAGTACATTTGGAAATGTTTAGGAGAGGTAATTTATGTTAGCGTGTTGTATAAAAATTTAAGTATTTTATTATATAGCCCAATCAAACCTGATTCAAATAATAATCATGTAAAAAAATATAAACCTAAAAATAATAATCAAGTTAAATTAGATCTTATATATACGTATATCATGAATGTTTCAATCAAATATGTTTATAATTCAATTGATTTATTTATTTAAAAATAAATTTTAAATGAGTCAAATATGAATTAAATAATTTAAAAATATAATGAAGTTAATATTAAAATTATTAGATGAGTCATTTTGGGTTAAATTTATGTTATATAGGTTGATAAAAAAATCACATATTTATTAAACGGGCTATGCAAATCGATATAAATTTAAACCAAATTTGTAAAAAGCATATTGGATTTATGCCGTATTCATGAATTCGTGTCAAACTTTATCATCCTTAGGAATGTTACTTAAAAAAATAGTTTTAACTTAAAAACTACTTCAAAAAAAATTAGTGAGATTTAAAAAATTAAAAAAACATTTATAATATTTCATAAAAAAATATTTATTAGATAATTTTTCTAAAATTAATCAAAATAAAAACACCTTCAAAAAAAAAAAAACACTATGACACATATTTATAATTATTAAACCGATGAAATATTCAATGCTTGAATTTTAATTTTATTAAAATATTGTATACTTATGAGTGAGGAAAATTTAAAGCATATTAAAAATTGAAAATAAAAATAAAAATTGGGTGAGGCTGATAGTTAATATTTTCAAAACCTTTTCTTAATTATAAAAAAAAAAAGAAAAAAAAAAAGAAGAGAGAGAGAGAGAGAGAAAAAGTTAAAATTTAACCGATATTTCATTGGCCAAAAAGTGATATATATTTAATAATAAAAGGCTATTTTAATTTTTTGCCCAAAAGTCAAGGATAACGCTGAAGGAGAGAACAAATGATGAGGGTACACGTGGCGCAAAAAGAACAGAACGATATACACGTGGTGAAGAAACAATACAGGATGAGGATTGGGGAATCTACAGCAATAACTAACAAAAGTTAAAAAGGTTTGTTTTCCAAAGCAGAGCACATGTTTCTTTGGGTTGACTGGTTGACCTCACTCACCTGTCCTTTGTTCACGAGGGCATGCTGGAATATAAGCAACCAAAAAGTCACTATACTTTTGATTTTTTTTTTTTTTTATCCTTATCATACGAAGGTTCCTTCTAGACTTCTATACTAACTTTTATTTATTTAAATATTAGTTTTATTTTATTTTATTTTTCATAATTAAGTTGTTACTAAATTTATTTTAAACAATTTTGAAAAGTTTCAAGTGAGGTATAAAATAAAAAAATAAAAGAGAAAAAAACAAATAAAATAAAAGCAATTTAAACTTAATAAATTTTTTCATACCATAAAATATTAAAAAAATGATTTTTTTTTTTCATATTTGATTTTACTATAAAATAAATATAAGAAAATCAAATATAATTAAAATTAATTAAAAAATTATATATTTTTTTAATATTTAATTTTTATATAAAAGAATTAAATAAATAAAATAAATTTGAAATAACATGAAAATTTGTTTATTAACTTTAGATTTTAATTTTTAATTTTTTTTTCTTTCATTTTTCTTCTTTATTTTATTTCTTTAAAATTTTAAATTTTCGAGAACCAAATATAACCTAAAAAGCATGAAATTATGAAAGCATGGAACATAAAATTTTTATTTTTAGTGATTTCACTATCTAAAATCTAGAATCCAATTAACATACTCATGGATATATGCAAATATGCTGGCGCATGGGGCTTCAGTGCGACAGGAGATTTACATATATGCAACTGAGCAAGGTCTTGAAGTGGTTAGTACTTACTAGTAGAAGCTTTTGTGAGTCCGTTGGGCTACATACGAGGGAGTGGGCCCATATTCTTGGGCCCAAATCAGTTGCAATAAAAAATTAAAAAAAAAAACGGAGAGAAGAGAAGAGAAGAGAGAAAAGAAAAACACATCTCACTGCCTAGATTTCATCTAAGAGTCAATCTTGCTTCATTTGTGGTCTGATTGAGTTGAAATTTGGAGGAGAGGTTCGAAACTCGAGTAGCTACAATCTGAACGGTGGAGATCAGATTTCGAGCTCAGGAACTAGTGTTACTACCTATGAACAGTAACGACGTGTTTTTGGGTACTATTTCTCCAATTTTCTTTGTTTTTGTCAAGAGAGATTATATAATCCAAGGTTATATGTGTTCTTGATGTATTTGGTAGCCTCTAGAGATTATTCTAGAGAAGACAAGTGTTGTAACCCATTATTGTTGATAGTGGAAGTTTGAATTGGATTAGGTCCCGTGGTTTTTCCCTTCGTATTAGGGGGTTTTCCACGTAAAATTCTGGTGTTTGATTTATTTTTCCGTTGTATGAGTTTATTTATTTATTGTTACTAGTTACTATTACCTATTTAATTTTACACAAAGAAATGGTAGAAAAATTCTGGTGTTTGTTGGAATATTGTAAATTCACCTAACAAGTGGTATCAGAGACAAGTTGATTAGCACTGGGATCTCTTGTGTGAATTAAATGGAGGAGGTTGGCAGTGGAATGATTAAACTCACAGCTTTCAATTATTCAATTTGGAAGACTAGGATGGAGGATATTCTATATTGCAAAGAGTTGTTTGAGCCCATTAAATGCAGAGGTTATAAGCCAGTTACTACAACTAAGGATGAGTGGAAGAAATTAAATAGGAAAACCATTGGACAGATTAGGCAGTGGGTTGATTAGAGTGTCTTCCATCATGTAGCCAAGGAAGTTGCTGCATATAGCCTTTGACAGAAAATTAGAGTCTTTATGAGAGAAAAACTACATAGAACAAAGCCTTTATGATAAGAAGACTTGTGAATTTAAAGTACAAGGATGGTAATAGTGTTGCAGAGCATCTCAGTAATTTTCAAGGATTGTTGAATGAGTTCTCTACCATGAAGCTTGAGCTAGATGATGAGGTACATGCTTTACTTTTGTTGAGTTCTTTACCAGACAGTTGGAAAACTTTGGTGGTATCCTTGAGTAATTCAGCTCCAAATGGTGTAATAACTGTCAACATGGTAAAAGACAGTATGTTTAATAAAGAGACAAGAAGAAAAGAGTTAGGTATTTCCTCTAATACCAAAACACTTATTATAGAGAGGTGGAGGAGAAGTAAAAGCAGAAAACCTTTTAGTGATTATAATCGTGACAAGTTAAGGGGAAAGTCAAAGTCCCGAAAAGAGATAAAATGTTTTTATTATGACAAGCCAAGGCACATTAAGAGAGAGTGCATAAAATTCAGAAGAAAACAGTTTAAAGGAAAATGTGAAGAATAGAAAGATGACAAAGACATTGCAGTAGTTGCATCTGATGGTGATACGATCATTGTCTGTGATGATGCGTGTGTAAACCTTGCATGACAAGATTCCACTTGGGTGGATGATACAACAACATCGTTTCATATCACTGCACGTAGAGATTTCTTCTCTTCCTACACCAATGACAGTTTTGGTTGGGTTAGGATAAGTAATGAAGCAAAATGTGAAATTGTTGGCATGAGAGATGTAAAGCTAGAAACTAGCATTGGGTGCAAATTGATTTTAAAAGATGTTAGACATGTTCCTGAAATGCGTTTTAGTTTGATTTCTGTTAGGAAGCTTGATGATGAGGGCTACCATAGTCACCTTAGAGAGGGTAAGTGGAAGCTTGCTAAGGGTTCTCTTGTTAGCTAGGGGGAAGAAAAACAACACCCTCTACAAGACAGAAGCGAGACTAGTCAAAGGAGAGGTGAACATTGTTGAGAATGAAGCCTCTACTGAGCTATGACATAAGAGGCTTGGTCACATGAGTGAAAAAGGACTTCAGGTTCTTGCTAGAAAGAAGCTTCTACCAATTAAAGGTACGTCACTATTACCTTGTACACATTATTTTTCTAGAAAGCAAAGTAGAGTTGCATTTCGTAGATTTCCTTCACATAGAAAACTTGATATTCTTGATTTAGTTCACACTGATGTTTGTACTATGCAAAGTAATACTCTTGGTGGTGCACTTTATTATGTGAATTTTATTGATGATCATTCAAGAAATGTGTTGGCATATGCTTTGAAATCCAAAGACTAGGTACTTGATGCATTCAAAGATTTTCATGTGAAGGTTGAGAGACAAATTGACAAGCAGTTAAAATCTGTCAGAGCAGACAATGATGGTGAATATAGGGGGCCATTTGAACAATACTGCAGAAGTCATTACATCGGGCTTGAGAAGACGATTCCTAAGACCCTACAACAAAATGGTGTAGCTGAGAGAATGAATAGAACCATATGTAATAGAATCAGGTGTATGCTCTCTCATGCAAAATTGCCTAAGTCTTTTTGGGGTAAGGCCATGAGGACAACCGTTGATTTGATTAATCTGTCTCCATCATATCCTTTAGAGGGTGATATTCCAGAGAGGATTTGGACAGAAAAATTTGTTTCTTTTGAGCACTTGAGAGTGTTTGGCTGTAGGGCATTTGTTCATGTTCTTAAAGATGAGTGGTCCAAGCTTGACAGTAAAACTAAACAGTGTATCTTCTTGGGTTATTCAGATGAAGAGTTTGGGTACAGGTTATGAGATCCAACTACCAAAAAGATTATAAGAAATAAAGATGTTGTCTTCTTTGAAGATCAAACCATTGAAGACTTGGATCAGGTTAAGAAGCCAAAAGCCTTTTAGTGAAGAACATGTTGATTTGGGTCCAGTCGCTCCTAACTCTATGGGACATAACGAACACAGGAAAGTTATGCAAGAAGAATATGCTGATATAGTTGACAGAAATTATGAGTCTGCAGTTGATGATGTAGAAGAAAATCCTATAGTTGAGAATGATGGCCTAGAACAACAGTAATAACAAGCTACTTCAGAGTTGCCTACTGAAACACAGTTAAGAAGATCTACTAGAGAGTGTCAACCTTCCAGAAGGTATACTAGTAATGAGTATTTGTTGCTTTCTGGTGGGAGAGAGCCAAAAAATTATCAAGAGGTTTTGTTGCATGATGAGAAAAAAAATGGTTGAGAGCTATGCATGAAGAGATGAAGTCTTTGCATAAGAACAACACTTATGAATTGATGGAGTTGCCTAAGGGTAAGAGAGCATTAAAGAATAAATGGGTACTGAAAAGAAAGCCTGAACCAAATAGATCACAACCAAGGTACAATGCAAGATTGGTTGTGAAAGGTTTTAGTCAAAAGAAATACATTGACTTTAAAGAGATTTTCTCACCCGTGGTTAAGATGTCTTCGATCCGAGTTGTGTTAGGCTTGACTGCTAGTATGAATCTAGAGATTGAACAGCTTGATGTGAAGATTGTTTTCCTCCATGGTGACTTAGATGAGAAAATATATATGGAACATCCAGAAGGGTTTACAATCAAAGGCAAGAAACACTTAGTGTGTCGACTAAAGAAGAACTTGTATGGTCTCAAGCAGACACCGAGATAGTGGTACAAGAAGTTTGATTCCTTCATGGTTGAGCATGGGTATGATAGAACTGCTTCTGACCATTGTGTGTTTGTGAAGAAATTCTCTAATGGAGAATTTATTATTTTCTTGCTATATGTGGATGACATGTTGATTGTTGGTCATGATACTGGTAAAATTGATAAATTGAAAAAGGAGTTGAGCAAATCATTTGAAATGAAGGACTTGGGGCCTGCAAGGCAAATTCTTAGTATAAAGATTTCTCGAGATATGACGAATGGAAAATTGTGGCTATCTCAAGAAAGCTATATTAAGAAGGTTTTAGACAAGTTCAACATAGGCAAGACAAAACCAGTGTGTTCTCCACTTGGAAGTCATCTAAAGCTAAGTTCCAAACATAGTCCTTCAAGTGAGAAAGAAAAAGAAGAAATGCGAAAGGTGCCCTATGCATTAGCTGTGGGTAGCTTGATGTATGTCATGATATGCACGAGGCCTGATATTGCTCATGCTGTTGGAGTTGTAGCAGGTTCCTTTCTAATCTTGGCAAAGAACATTGAGCTGCAGTGAAATGGATTCTCAGGTATCTAAGGGGTACTTCTAAGACATTTTTATGTTTTGGGATTGAAAAACCTGTGCTTGTAGGATGTACAGATGCAGATATGGTTGGGGATGTTGGTTCCAAAAAGTTTATTTCTGGTTATTTGATCACTTTTTCAGGGGGAACAGTGTCATGGCAATCAATGTTGCAGAAATGTGTTGCTTTGTCGACCACAAAGGCTAAGTATATTGCTATCACTAAAGCTAGCAAAGAGTTACTGTGGATGAAGAAGTTCCTACAAGAATTAGGTCTATAGCAAGAAAGGTATCTACTCTACTGTGATAGTCAGAGTGCTATTCATCTCAGTAAGAATCCAACTTTTCACTCTAAATCCAAGCATATTGATGTGAGATATCATTGGATTCATGATGCACTAGAGAAGAAATTGTTTTGCCTTAAGAAAATCCATACTGATGAGAATCGATCAAATATGATGACAAAACCAATACATACAGAGAAACTACAATTCTGTAGAAAGCAAGCGGGCTTGGTAGAACCCCTCACATAGTCGGGATGGGAAGATTTATTGGGCTTCCTCGTATGTGAGAGAGTGAGCCCCATATTATTGGGGCCCAAGTCAATTACAATAATAATAATAAAAAAAACGGAGAGAAGAGAAGAAAGAAAAGAAAAACACATCTCACTGTCTAGATTTCATCAAAGAATCGATCCTACTTCATCTGTGGTCTGATTGAGTTGAAATTTGGAAGAGAGGTTCGAAACTCAAGTAGCTACAATCTGAATGGTGGAGATCAGATTTTGAACTCAAGAACTGGTGTTACTGCCCATGAACAGTAGCATGTTTTTTGGGTATTATTTCTCCAATTTTCTTTATTTTTGCCAAGAGAGATTATATAATCCAAGACTATATGTGCTCTTGATATATTTGGTAGCCTCTAGAGATTATTCTAGAGAAGACAGGTGTAACCCATTATTGTTGATAGTGGAAGTTTGAACTAGACTAGGTCATGTGGTTTTTCCTTTCGCATTGGGGAGTTTTCCATGTAAAAATTCTAGTGTCTGATTTCTTTTTCCATTGCATGAGTTTATTTATTTATTTATTGCTGCTAATTGCTATTACCTATTTAATTTTACACAAAGAAATGGTATAAAAATCCTGGTGTTTTTTGGAATATTGTGAATTCATCATAACAAAGTGTACCTTAATTTCATTTTGGTACATAATTCTAGGGTTTGATTTGAAGGCCCAAGCACAAGAAGTAGCTCTTTTGTAAGAAGGTTATTAAGATCAAACTACCAATTTTTTCTTAAATAGATATAAATTTAGCAACTTTCTTAAGAGCTTAAATTGATATGATTTAGGTCTATTAACAATTATGATATGTTTATAACAATAGTCGAATAGTTCGACAACCAAATACAAGTATTTCTAATATAATATAAGTTTTGATTTGTTGTTTGAAACAATAATCTTCAAAACAAAATAGGTTATTGGTTTGGCCTCTCGAGACTATATGAACACTATCTCACAATTGGCATGTGTGACTGATTGGAGCCAAAATATGTGCTCTAATGGCACATATTCGATATGATTTGTGCACCAAAGGACATTCAAATCACCCAACTTGACCTAAATCAATGCTAAGGCCCTAGCCATGAGTTTAATCTATACTTTGGAGATTTATCTCAGGTTCAAGGGAAGAAAATTGTGCAAATTGAATGACTTTAGATTTCGAAAGATCAAGAAGGGCTAAATGAGGAAATAAATGAGTCAAGACTCATTGAATGTAAGGAAAGGCAAAACAAGGATATCATGAGGTTGGAGGATGATAAATGACCATTATGGAGTGACAAAGAAGGCAAGAAAGCATGGGAAGTGAGGCATAAAGCAAGATTGAGCTGCATGGAAATTTAGAACTCAAAAATCTGATGGCATTATATACTCTGACTTTGAGGACAAATTTGGAGCACTTTCTGGAGTCCATTATATACATACTATATATCATTTCGAAGCTCGGGAAGTCAGGAGTCCAACGCTTCAAACGGTTTGCAAATCGGAGCTGAAATGAAGAAGTTATGGCCATTTGAAGACAACTACACCAAGCTGGAGGGTCATTTCGAAATGATTTCGAAATTCAACTTATGATTTCGAAATTCAACTTGTGAATTCGAAATCCACTTCGAAATGACACCAATTTCGAATTCACCCACTGCCACTTTGATGTTCCACCTCCTCCACTTCGAAATGACACCAATTTCGAATTCACCCATTGCCACTTTGATGTTCCGCCTCCTCTACCTCGGGAATTGCATCTAAAGCACTCAATCCGCCCTAGGTGGACCCCACACGACTAGAAATCACCATTTTATTGCTTTTTAATCATTTTTAGGAAATTATTTTGTAATAAGTGGCCAATGAGAGTGTGCCACATGTTAGGTAATTGAGAATATTATATAAACTCTCTCAATTCTAGGTTTTAGGAATCTTGGATTTTTTTCTGGAGAGTTTGACATTGAAGGTGGAAGAAGACGAGAACTTTGGTTTGTTTTCTTTTTCTTCTCTATTGAATATATTGTTTTTAGTTTCTTTTGATTCAAATTATGGATTTTTACCCTATTATGGATTGTGAATGTGACATCACCCCCATGAGAGGCTAAGAGCCAACTTGGGGCTTGAAGCATGAAAACCTAAGGGCTAGGAAATCTATAGGGACAATGGGTAAATTTCTATAACAATGAGATTAATTATTGGTTGGATGAAAATTTATTATTATTTTATCCTATCCTTGTGAGTTCGTTTAGGGAATAATACGGTAGGTTATTACTCGATACTAGTGATTCTTGGTAATTCTTGATCATTTGTTTTCCTCGTCTTACCAGCCATTATTTGCCCCTAAACAAAGCTATAAGGAGTAGGAAGGATTAAAAAGCCAAATCTTAAATTGATAATCAATCTCATTATTTGATGGTTTTAGGAATCTGTTTTAAAAAGGAAAAATTAGGTTTCGGATGCAATTTTGAGTTATAGAACCCAACTTGATCGCGAGTGGCCAAGGATCCCAAAAACCTAAGATCATATTACTTAAAATACCCTTGTTTTCTATAATTTCTATACCCTAGGTTGGATTGTGGAAAACCCCAAACTTGAATCAATTGAATTTAAAATCAATATTCATTTTCTCTTATTAATTGAATTTCTTTTACTTGGTTTCACATTATTCACTTATTGTTTTTCACTTAAGGATTTAAACAAAAACAATTCATTTATTCTAGTATTGACAATTTTCATAAGCCAGTCCCTGAGAACGATACCCGGAATACTAAAAAAGCCGTAGTGACTCTTTCTCTAGTTTTTCTTGACCAGAGTTACTACGTAAAAAGGCAAAGTATTTTGATACAATAGAGAATTTTCGGTCAAGAAAATGGCGCCGTTGCCGGGGATTGGCAATCGTCATAACTAGGATATAGTGAATTACTTTGTTTTAGTTCTTTTATTATTATTATTATTTTTTTATCTTTATACATATTTTTCTTCTATTTTATGCTTGGTTGGGAAAGAGATCTTTCAGGTAGACTTCAAAGAACAATTGAGGAATCTCGACCAGATATGGAGGACACTGAAGAATTCAACAGTAATAACAACAGGCCACGACCACCTGTGCAGGGCCAAAGAACTATGAGAGAGCTTCTAAATCCTCCTAGGTTGAGCACACCATCATGTTTTATGCTACCTCAAAATCATGATCATGTTACCATTCGGCCTCAAGTGGTGTCTCAACTACCCATTTTTAGGGGGACAGAAAATGAAAATCCATACTCTCACATCAAGGAATTTGAGGACATCGTTTCAATTTTCCGAGAAGCCAACACTCCTTTGGAGATCTTTCGCATGAAGTTATTCCCCTTGTCATTGAAGGATAAAGCTAAGACTTGGTTAAATAGTCTTAGACCCTATAGTATCAGAAATTGGGGTGATCTACAATCAGTGTTTTTGCAGAAATTCTTTCCAACACATAGAACCAGTGCATTGAAAAAGGAGATCTCGAATTTCAAGGCTGTGGAGGATGAGAAATTTTTTGCATGTTGGGAAAGATTCAGGGAGATTGTTGCAGCATGCCCCCATCACGGATTTGACAATTGGATGCTAGTTTCGTATTTCTATGAAGGCATGGCACCACCAATGAAACAACTTCTCGAGACTATGTGTGGAGGAGATTTCATGAATAAAAACCCCGATGAAGCATTTCAATTCCTTGATTATGTTGCTGAGGTATCTAGAAGTTGGGATGAACCAATCGTCAAGGAACCATCTAGAGATAGAACAATGAACAGAGCAAGAGCTAGTGGAGTGTATACCTTACCAGAGGGTTTAGATGTCCAAGCAAAGTTAGCAACCGTTATGAGAAGGTTGGATGATTTGGAATCCAAGGGAGTTCAAGAGGTACAAATAGTCAATGAGGGGGTAACTAAACTGTGCTTGATATGTAAGTCTACGGAACATGGTGTGCAATCTTGTCCCACTCTACCTGCAGTGCAAGATATGTTTACGGAGCAAGCCAATGCCTTAGGGACATACAGGCAATATTCTAGCAACTCTCCATATTCCAACACTTATAATCCGGGTTGGAGGAATCATCCAAATCTATCATGGAGGGGAGGTAACAATGGCCAGTTTCAACAGCAAGGAAACCGATTTCAGGGTAATCAGACTAATGGGCAGCAAGGCTTTCAACCACAAGGTATGCCATCTCAGAATTTTCAACAGCAACATCAAACCTCATCATCTAACTCAAGCCTGGAAGACATGATGAGAGAGTTTATACAGAAGCAAGACAAGCGTAATGAAGATCAAAGTAGGATAAATGCTCAAACATCTCAAGAACTAGTGGATATTCGAACCACTTTGAGCCAACTTGCTGTAAGTTTATCTCAAGAGAAAGGAAAATTCCCAGCTCAACCACAGAAAAATCCGAGAGGAGTAAATGAAGTTTCTGAAGTGCAAAAGGAAGATTGCAATGCAGTTATCACACTCAGAAATGGGAAAGAATATGAAGGGCCCAAGTTACCTATAAGTGAAGATATTCCTGCTAGAGATGAACCAACTGTGGAGAAAAATGTTAGAAATGAGAAAGCGTCTGAAAATGAGGAAGTCATTGTGAGCAAAAATAAAATGAGTGTTTCCAATCATTTGCCTTTCCTTTCAGCTATGCAGAGACACAAAGTGAGGGATAAGACTTTAGAGATTTTGGAAGTTTTGAAGCAAGTGAAGATCAACATTCCACTCCTTGATATGATCAAGCAAGTTCCTGCTTATGCAAAGTTCCTCAAAGACTTATGCACTGTGAAGAGAAGGATTAAATTAAGCAAGAAAGCATTCCTCACCGAGCAAGTCAGTGCCATCATTGAGAATAAGGCAATGGTAAAGTACAAAGATCCAGGTTGTCCTACCATCTCAGTCCAGATTGGAGATTCATTCGTGGAAAAGGCTTTGTTAGATTTGGGAGTTAGTGTGAATTTGCTTCCATATTCAATCTATAAGCAATTGGGATTGGGAGAGCTTAAGGCTACTACCATTACACTCTCTTTAGCAGACCGTTCGATTAAAGTACCCAGAGGAGTAGTCGAAGATGTTTTGGTGCAAGTTGAAAAGTTCTACTACCCAGTGGACTTTGTGGTGTTAGATACAGAACCATTGAAAAAGGGTATGAATTCTGTTCCAATTATTCTTGGGAGACCTTTCCTTGCTACAACCAATGCTCTCATTAACTGTCGAAATGGATTGATGCAATTATCTTTTGGGAACATGACAGTGGAAATGAATGTCTTCAATTTATGCAAGCAACCAATGGACCATGATGATGTGGAAAATGAGGAAGCATGCCTTATAGAGGCCTTGGTGCAAGAACACACAGAAAAGTTAATGGAAGAAAATATAGATGAATTTTTCTCTACAATCGTTAAGGAAGAATGTGTTCAAGTTGCTACAGAATGGAAAGAAAAATATATGATTCAATCTTTGAACAGTGTTGAGAATGATGAAGAAAGCAAAAAGGAAGAGGTGGAGATCATCAAACCAGAGTTAAAGCCCCTACCACATGGTTTAAAGTATGTTTATTTAGAGGCAAATGAAGAAAAACCTGTGGTAATTTCAGCTACATTAACTGAAGAGCAAGAAATTAGACTTTTGAAGGTGCTTAAAGAGAATAAAGGAGCGATTGGTTGGTCCATTTCAGATTTGAAAGGGATAAATCCCTTGATTTGCACGCATCATATTTATTTGGAAGAGAATGCAAAACCAGTAAGGCAACCACAAAGAAGGCTAAATCCCCTTATGCAAGATGTAGTCAGAAATGAGGTATTGAAGCTTTTAGATGCAGGTATTATTTATCCTATCTCTGACAGTAGTTGGGTGAGCCCCACTCAAGTAGTACCTAAGAAAAGCGGGATAACTGTGATGAAGAATGATGAAGGAGAACTCATTCCTACAAGGTTGACTACAGGTTGGCGAGTATGCATTGATTTTAGGAAGTTGAATGCAGTCACCAAGAAAGATCATTTTCCATTACCTTTCTTAGATCAAGTTTTGGAGAGGGTAGCTGGTCATGACTATTATTGTTTCTTGGATGGCTATTCAGGCTATTTTCAAATTGCCATTGCATTGGAGGATCAGGAGAAAACCACATTCACGTGCCCATTTGGCACCTATGCTTATAGGCGCATGCCTTTTGGTCTTTGTAATGCACCAACCACATTTCAAAGGTGTATGCTTAGTATTTTCAGTGACATGGTAGAGAGAATCATGGAAGTTTTTATGGATGATCTGACTGTTTATGGGAAGACCTTTGATGATTGTCTCTTAAATTTGAAAAAAGTTTTGAAAAGGTGCATTGAGAAGGATTTGGTCCTAAATTGGGAGAAATGTCACTTCATGGCAACCTCAGGGGTAGTACTTGGTCATATCATCTCTAAAGAGGGCATTCAGGTAGATCCAGCAAAAATTGAGCTCATCTCAAAGCTACCTTCGCCTACTACTGTTAAAGAGGTGAGACAATTTTTGGGACATGCAGGTTTTTATAGAAGGTTCATACAAGACTTCTCAAAAATCGCTCAACCTCTTTGTGCTTTACTACTTAAGGATGCAGAATTCGTATGGACTAAAGCATGCCAAGAAGCTTTCAAGAGGCTAAAGTCACTCCTCACTACTGCACCAATTGTGAGATCTCCAAATTGGTCTCTCCCATTTGAGTTGATGTGTGATGCTAGTGACTATGCAGTGGGAGCCGTACTAGGTCAAAGGGAGGATGGAAAACCATATGTGGTGTACTATGCTAGTAAAACCCTCAATGATGCTCAGAAGAACTACACAACTACTGAAAAGGAGCTTCTTGCAGTGGTGTTCGCACTTGATAAATTAAGGAACTACCTTTTGGGAACTTCAATAGTGATTTTTACTGATCATTCGGCCTTGAAATATCTACTCAACAAAAAGGATGCCAAAGCAAGACTTATCAGATGGATCCTTCTCCTTCAAGAATTTAACATTCAAATCAAGGATAAGCAAGGGGTAGAGAATGTGGTTGCTGATCATCTTTCCCGAGTTAAAGTAGAGTCACATTTTGAGGAAGCACAAATTAATGATGAGTTTCCTGATGATGCACTTTGTGCAGTGGAGAAGTTGCCTTGGTTCGCAAATATAGTCAATTACTTGGCAACTGGAGAACTTCCATCAGAATGGAACATGGAAACAAAGAAGTATTTTCTTTCGCGGGCAAAACACTATGCTTGGGATTATCCATATTTGTATAAGTTTTGCCCGGATCAAATTATGCGGAGATGTGTTCCAGAGGATGAACAACAAGACATATTGCGAATGTGCCATGAAGGAGCTTGTGGAGGTCATTTTGCTTCAAGGAAGACTTCAGCAAAAATTCTACAGAGTGGATTCTATTGGCCAACTATGTTCAAGGATTGTAACACTCATTGCAAAAGTTGTCCACAATGTCAACAACTGGGGAAAATCAACACAAGGTATCAAATGCCTCAAAATCATATTTGTGTTGTTGAGGTCTTTGATTGTTGGGGCCTGGACTTTATGGGACCATTCCCTCCTTCTTTTGGCAATCTCTATATTTTGGTGGGAGTGGATTATGTCTCTAAATGGGTAGAAGCAGTGGCATGCAAGAGCAATGATCACAAAGTGGTGCTCAAATTTTTAAAGGAGAATATTTTCTCTAGGTTTGGCATTCCGAGAGCAATCATTAGTGATGGAGGTTCACACTTTTGTAATAAGCCCTTTTCCACTCTTTTGCAGAAATATGGAGTGAGGCATAAAGTGTCCACCCCATATCACCCTCAAACGAATGGGCAAGCTGAGCTAGCAAATCGGGAAATTAAGAGAATCCTCACCAAAGTAGTCAATACTACAAGAAAAGATTGGTCTACCAAGTTGAGTGATGCACTTTGGGCATATAGGACAGCCTATAAGACTGTCCTTGGCATGTCACCGTACCGAATTGTTTATGGTAAAGCATGTCATTTGCCTGTAGAACTCGAACATCGTGCATATTGGGCTGTAAAGAAGATGAACTTTGATTCGGATTAAGCTGGCGCTAAAAGGAAATATAATTTGAATGAACTTGAGGCATATCGAAATGAGAGTTATGAATGCCTACGAAATGCAAGGGAAAAACACAAATTCTACCATGACAAGCTTATTTTACGAAGGGAGTTCAAGCAAGGTGAAAAGGTGTTGTTGTACGACTCCAAGCTTCACATTTTTCCAGGAAAGCTTAGGTCAAGGTGGAATGGCCCTTATGTGGTAAAGGAAGTCTTCCCTTATGGCACCGTGACCATTCAAAATCCGAGGACAGGTAATGAATTCAAAGTTAATGGTCAGCGCCTAAAGCATTTCATTGAAAGATTTGAGACACAAGAGGAGAATCTCCATTTTCTTGATGGGGATGTTCAAAAGGGTTGAAGCATTTTCTGAAAATCCAGTAGGTAAAACTTTTATTTTGTTTTATTTTATTTTTTTATTTTCCTTTATTTAGTTTTGCATTTTCAATTAGTCATTAGCAATATGGTTAGCATTTTTTATTTTTTATTTTTGTTTTTAACTTACTAATGAGTTTATGAGTTGTAGCAACTTAGCTTGCAAATATCCAAGTGATATAGGTAAATGCGAACTTCAAGGGAGTGAAAAGGTAAGCCTCACATGTGTTCAAGGTGACAAAGCTCCTACAGTTTATATGAAGTCCACATAACAAACTTCTCACCTGATGATCTTGAGGTAACATATTCATTTTTCCTTTCTTTTGACCCATTATCCTACACATTGGGGACAATGTGTAATTTAGGTTGAGGGGGAAAGGCTCATTAGCCTATTAGCCCTAATTTTTTCAAAAGTTTGCATGTCATCTTTGGTTAGCTAATGAGATTCTTGATTTGCCTTGGTAACTCATGGTTTATTTGGCATGAGAATGCTTTAAGTAGTATTATTTCTTTAGAATTTGAGAAAAAAAAATGCAGTTAGAGCAAGAGTATTAGTTCACTTACCTTATCTTTATATACATTTAAGTGCAAAAATAGTTAGGTTGAATTCTTGAAATACCTTCAATTTTTCTTTGATGGTTATTTTCTATTTAAGACTCAAAGCACACACAAAGCACGTGTACCCTTATGGTATCTTGATTAAGATAATTTCTTTAGCTTAAAAAGAGTTGTTCTTAAGCAATAAAATGAGGAAATGAAAAAAAAAAAAAAAAATTAAAAATGACTGATTTAAGCTTGAGCAATTATCTGAGGGGGTAATGGCCTTGTGTCTTCAAGCCCTGGTGCCCAAAACCAACTGGTTAGGAGTCATCGGTATCTTGCTCGTTACATAAGCTAAACTCAGTTTAAAAAAAAAAAAAAAAAAAGATAAATGAAAAATGAAAAAAAAATGTTTGGGAAATTCGACCTTGTTCTACCTTGAGCTAGGGTGATACCTGAGGGGTAAGTGGCCTATAAAGGTCCTCAATACCTGGTACCTTGGGTGAAAACTCGGGAGTTGCCGGTGGATCCCTATTAAGCCATATAGAAGGAGATTTCCTAAACTAAGAAAGAAAAATCAAAATAAATTTTCCTCCTCTTTAACTTAAAGAATGATGAAATTTGAGTTTAAGAAAAAATCTTAAGAAAAATACTATGAGGGGACACCAAAATTAAGCACATGAGGTTTAGGTGGAAAGAACCAATCAAGGGAAAATCAAGAGACACTAAGAGGAATGCTAAACATGGATGCACATTTATGTATACGAAGATAAGGTGAGAAAACTAAGAAATTGCATATCTTGTGTCATCTTGCTCAATTCTAAGAAATTTGTCTACTTGGGTATCTTGTGTGTGAAACATGTTATGTTGAGTTAATATGGTTTCATGAATCTCATTACATATTTTTCATTCTTCTTTATTCTTTTCATTTGCTAGGGACTAGCAAAGTTTAGGTTGAGGGGGATGATTGGAGCCAAAATATGTGCTCTAATGGCACATATTCGATATGATTTGTGCACCAAAGGACATTCAAATCACCCAACTTGACCTAAATCAATGCTAAGGCCCTAGCCATGAGTTTAATCTATACTTTGGAGATTTATCTCAGGTTCAAGGGAAGAAAATTGTGCAAATTGAATGACTTTAGATTTCGAAAGATCAAGAAGGGCTAAATGAGGAAATAAATGAGTCAAGACTCATTGAATGTAAGGAAAGGCAAAACAAGGATATCATGAGGTTGGAGGATGATAAATGACCATTATGGAGTGACAAAGAAGGCAAGAAAGCATGGGAAGTGAGGCATAAAGCAAGATTGAGCTGCATGGAAATTTAGAACTCAAAAATCTGATGGCATTATATACTCTGACTTTGAGGACAAATTTGGAGCACTTTCTGGAGTCCATTATATACATACTATATATCGTTTCGAAGCTCGGGAAGTCAGGAGTCCAACGCTTCAAACGGTTTGCAAATCGGAGCTGAAATGAAGAAGTTATGGCCATTTGAAGACAACTACACCAAGCTGGAGGGTCATTACGAAATGATTTCGAAATTCAACTTATGATTTCGAAATTCAACTTGTGAATTCGAAATCCACTTCGAAATGACACCAATTTCGAATTCACCCACTGCCACTTTGATGTTCCACCTCCTCCACTTCGAAATGACACCAATTTCGAATTCACCCACTGCCACTTTGATGTTCCGCCTCCTCTACCTCGAGAATTGCATCTAAAGCACTCAATCCGCCCTAGGTGGACCCCACACGACTAGAAATCACCATTTTATTGCTTTTTAATCATTTTTAGGAAATTATTTTGTAATAAGTGGCCAATGAGAGTGTGCCACATGTTAGGTAATTGAGAATATTATATAAACTCTCTCAATTCTAGGTTTTAGGAATCTTGGATTTTTTTCTGGAGAGTTTGACATTGAAGGTGGAAGAAGACGAGAACTTTGGTTTGTTTTCTTTTTCTTCTCTATTGAATATATTGTTTTTAGTTTCTTTTGATTCAAATTATGGATTTTTACCCTATTATGGATTGTGAATGTGACATCACCCCCATGAGAGGCTAAGAGCCAACTTGGGGCTTGAAGCATGAAAACCTAAGGGCTAGGAAATCTATAGGGACAATGGGTAAATTTCTATAACAATGAGATTAATTATTGGTTGGATGACAATTTATTATTATTTTATCCTATCCTTGTGAGTTCGTTTAGGGAATAATACGGTAGGTTATTACTCGATACTAGTGATTCTTGGTAATTCTTGATCATTTGTTTTCCTCGTCTTACCAGCCATTATTTGCCCCTAAACAAAGCTATAAGGAGTAGGAAGGATTAAAAAGCCAAATCTTAAATTGATAATCAATCTCATTATTTGATGGTTTTAGGAATCTGTTTTAAAAAGGAAAAATTAGGTTTCGAATGCAATTTTGAGTTATAGAACCCAACTTGATCGCGAGTGGCCAAGGATCCCAAAAACCTAAGATCATATTACTTAAAATACCCTTGTTTTCTATAATTTCTATACCCTAGGTTGGATTGTGGAAAACCCCAAACTTGAATCAATTGAATTTAAAATCAATATTCATTTTCTCTTATTAATTGAATTTCTTTTACTTGGTTTCACATTATTCACTTATTGTTTTTCACTTAAGGATTTAAACAAAAACAATTCATTTATTCTAGTATTGACAATTTTCATAAGCCAGTCCCTGAGAACGATACCCGGAATACTACAAAAGCCGTAGTGACTCTTTCTCTAGTTTTTCTTGACCAGAGTTACTACGTAAAAAGGCAAAGTATTTTGATACAATAGAGAATTTTCGGTCAGTGACATCAACCTAATCATCTTCATGGAAAACTAACCATGATTAGTGATCATGCTAGGGGTGCATGGGAATGTGGGAAATAGCTCGTGTTCTTTGCAAATGTGGATAATTACGTCATATTGCTTATAGTTACTCGCTTGCAGGCTGGATTTAGTGCTAGTTTAAATATTTTGTCCACTTTCATCCCAATAGAAGGTGGTAGGCTCGATCCTTGTATAAGAATCACATTTTATGTTGGTGAATTGTGGTCTAAATTGATGATAAGATGATTTGTTTTGATACCTTTGACTACTTTCTATACCATGTCACGAGTATGAATATTTAGTGATAAGCATTGACGGAGCTAGTTAAGGACTAGGAAGGGCACATGCCTCCCTCAAAAATCAAAATTGCAATAGGGTTTTTAAACCCTTGACCTTATGGCTAAATGGAAAGATTGCTTTCCACTACATTATATACAATTGTCTCTTTCTTTTTTACCCTTCTGAAATAATTCATCTATTTGTGCCCTCTTGGGGCACATTTTTAGCTCCGAGAAGCATTGCTACGAGTGTCTTCATCTTATTCACAAAAGTGTTTAAATAGAAATACCAATTTTTTTTATAAAGAAGCAGGTGGAGTTAGGAATTTTTCTTGAAGGGTAAGCATTATAATAACAGTAAAATAGTCAATGGTAACCTTGTTTTTGCTCTATAAATAAAATTTTATCAATAGTTGAATAATACATAATTTGATAAAATAGTTCTATTGTAAATTAATTTTTATAAGGTTTTGTTTAATTAAATTTCAAAAGTAAAAATTTTTAAAATTAAAAGCAAAGAGAATCATGCACCTATGAAATTTATTTCATAGATATCAAATAAAATTTTTAAAAAAAATCATGAAAAATAAATTGTGATAATGGTTGCATGAGAAAAAAAAAATGAAATAGAATAAAATAAATTATGAATAGTAATACATTTTGTGAAATTTTCTATTTATGTTTTTTTTTTAACCCCCGAGCCTGCCTTACATCTTTTTTAATAAGTCCAAAAAATGACATAAAAGATTTTTATTTTTATGTTTACCTCTATTCTATATTTTCTTTATTTTATCTTTTAAAATTTTAAAATTTATGTTTTATAATAATAATAATAATAGAGAAAATAAAGCAACCTTAATATATTAGGAAGATACCATCAAACAATTTACAACACATTTTTTATATATTATTTTTCTTATCATTATTATTATAAAATCTTAAAGATCATTATTTCATACTTATAATTCAATAATAAAAACATTATATTTGCTATTACATTGACTCTTAAGTTTTTGAATTGTCTTATTTCACAATATAACAACCGAGAAAAAAGTTATAATAACAAAAAAACAAGCTTTCACCATCTTATCTAAAAACCGATTGGTATCCAATAATAGTTAACTAATCATTTTGTGATATTTGACCATCATTATTTAAATGACCTTTCTTCGAGCTTAAGAGTAGCATTTTTGTACCCAACAATATTTGTTAAACATCAAAATTAATTCATATTATAATAAATCATATTTTTTGCTAATTTCTTATATAGTGTGTTATGTCAACAACTATAACTATATGCAAACATTTTTACATAGCATGTGTATATTTTAATTTGATGTGCATTTTTTAGGTATAATTATGATTTATATTTTTGCAACTTTGAGGATTAGCTCTCTTTGTTAGGCTATTAATTATTAATTATTAAAAAATATAAAAAATTGAGAAATTTTGAAATTAAAAGTTTAGTTCTCTAATAAATTTCTACCATTATTTATATTTTGAAGGTAATTTTGGTATAATATATTAGCTTATATTGGAGGAATTTTAGGTAAGAAGTTTGTGTTGTAAGATTAAATAGAACAATGCTACCATATGTAATAGTATTCAAATTTGTTGGTCTAAAAAATCAATAGATGATTAACTTAGATAATAAATGAAGTATTGAATAAGTAAATGAATAAATAAACTTAATTGTTAGTAAGTAAAAAAAATTAATTAATATAAATAAGTTGCTACTTACACATATGTTGCTAATTCATTTCAATAATTAGATTAGATAGAGATCAATGTGGGGTAATGGAGGAAAAATATGGACAAGTAAAAATTTTTCCCATGTTAGTTATGTTTCATATCACTTGAAACAAGTACATATGACTTATTTATGTATGTTCATGCAAATTCAGTTTATTATGTTCCTATTTCTATTACCATTTTAAAATAAATATTCATGGGAAGAAGAAGAACTTCTATTTCTTTATTAGGGTTAATTTCATTTATTTATGTAGAATAACCCTGATTGGTTTGAAATTTTATTAAATACTTTTTTTTTTTTTTATCATTTATCATTTCTTATTTTTATTCACCTCATTTTTATTAAAAAAATAAAATTATTTGATAAAATTTCAAACCCATGGAGCCAATTGTATTTAGTAAGTCCTAAGGGGAGGTGAGTGAAATCAACCTTTCATCATTATAGTATGATTTGGTGGAGTGGTTCATTTATCCATTAATTATATGTGTGTATATATATATATATATATATATATATATTTAATTTCATCTCTTGTATCACATTCATTCCTTTTATGCCATTTTTGTTTTATGGGAATGGGAGTGAGAATGAACATATTGTTAACATATAGCAGTAAAATAATGTAGGAGTCGTCAAACCTCTTGACATAGCAACAAGGAGCTGCCTAACATCTAAAAAAACCATTATTGCTCATGAAGTTGTCCAACTAGTTATACCATTGTCTTAGAGTTTGTTTCAAGCCATATGAACTCTTTTGTAGCTTACATCATTTTCTCTTTTCCTTGAACTTGAAACCTCTGCAGTTGATGCATATAATTTTTTTTCTTCAAATCACCATGAAGAAATATCGTTTTTACATCCATATGCTATAAGTGAAGATTTTTTTTTGCCATTAACCCAAGTACCATTCTAATAGTGGTTAGTTTGACCACTGGGGAGAAAATCTATGTGTAATCAATGTCTTTCTTCTATTGAAAGTCTTTTACTACAAGTCTTATTTTGTACCTCTTGCTACCATCATTCATCATTTATTTGGTATACCCATTTATTTTGCAAAGCCCTTTTCCTTTTTGGTAGCCTTGCCAACTGCCATGTTTGATTGGACACTAATGAATCAATTTCATCTTTCATGACTAACTCCCACTTGATTGATTCATCAACTTGTACTGCTTCTTCACAACTTTTTGGTTCACCTTTATTAGTGAGCAAAATGTAGTTAAGTGAAAATGAATATCTTTGTGGTGGCTTGATAGTTTTGGAAGATTTTTTGGGTTCAATCACAGGAGTATGCTGATTCACTTTTGAGGTCATATTCTCTTGATCTTTTGGGGGTGTGGTTTCTTAAACTTCATAAACATTCACTTGTAAATATTCCATCAAAAAATCTTTCAAGTGAACTACCTCAGGCATCCTCACTTCAAAATCTGAATTATCTAAAACTTTGCCTGACCTATTTTTATAAAACACTTGCTCATTGAAGATTACGTCCTTACTTCTGATGATCTTTTGATTTTAGTCATCCCATAAATGATAACCAAACTTGGTGCTATTATAACCAATAAAAAACATTTCTTAGATTTCATATTAAGTTTACTTCTGGCAACAACATTAATGTGAACATAAGAAAGACAACCAAACACTTTCAAAAAAGAAAGATTTACATTTTGGATGTTTTAAACCTCTTTAAATGTTCTACAATCCAAAGGAACTGAAAGACCTTTATTGATTAGGTAAGTTGCAGTGTTAACTGCATCTGCCCAAAACATCTTAGGCAGTCCTACGTGAATCCTCATACTCCTTGTACGCTCATTTAAGGTCTTGTTCATTATTTCAGTCATACCATTTTGTTAAGGTTTTCTAGGAATAGTTTTTGTCATTTTGATCACGTTCTCAATGCAATACCACTTGAAATGATCATCATCAATGTATTTCCCCCTATTATAAGATTTCAAACATTTCGCCTTTAAGTTTGTCTCATTCTCAACCATAACCTTCCATTTTTTAAAGGCATCAAATATGTTATATTTATTCTTTAGAAAATAAACTCATGCCTTCCTAGTTAAGTCATCAATGAGTATTATATAATATAGTTGGATCCTTTAAGAGATGCTACATTCAAAGACCCTCATACATCCGTATGAACCAACTCCGATTTTTCTTCTTTCAACTTCCCACCAACTTTAAAGAAGCTTATCATTTTTTATTTTTTATTTTAAAAAGATAGCCCTCACACAATTTGTGCTCAGTAGATTTCAACCCTGACAATTTACCATTTGATATGAGTACTTTCATTCATTTTTCACTCATGTGCCTAAGTTTACAATGCCACAAATTTGAGTTAACATTGCTTTCAACAACAAAAACCATATCTCTGTAACTGCATGTCATGTATAGTGTTCTAGTTTTGTTTTCTCGCATAACAACCATAACACCTTTCGTAACATTCCACACACTATTGGTGAAGGTCACATTATGTCCTTCATCATCAAGTTGCCCTACCAAATTAAGATTACATATCGATTTCGATTCATGTCTCACCTTATGAATTTTCCACACAAAATCGTTTGACATCTTCAGATGAATGCCTCTAACATCCACAATATCTAGTGGTTCACCATTTGCCAGATACACCTTCCCATATATCTTAGAAACATAGTTCTCCATAATTTCTTGGTGTGCAATTGTGTGAAAAGATGCCCTTAAATCCAAAACCCAAGAATAAATAGGACTGTCAATTGACAGAAATAACGTATCATGTATCTCATCAGTGACTGCATTTGCAACATCACCTTTGTTTTATTTCTTCTTTTTTAGTGCTTCTTTATATGACCTATTTTCCCACAGTTCTAACACTCTACATTCTACCAAAATCTAGAATACTTCTTCCATTCCTCAACTTCGATTTACCTTTATTCTTATTAGAATTTTTATCATTCCCCATAACCCTACACTCGAGATTTAAGGCAAAACTCGATGTTGATTGATCACTCGGATTTTGTCGTTTGTTGGATCAAAACAAAATTTATAACCTAATTCACTATTCTATAGCAATTTGTACCCGATCAAAAAGTGGTTTTAGTACAAACTACTGTAGTATAGTGGTTTTTAGGTATCGTCCACAAGGATGGATTATTCTTGGTAATTAAGGCTTGAATGAAATGATAAGAAATGATTGTGATAAAGTGAAATGGATTTGAAAATGCATGATAAAATTTCAAAATAACAATGATTTCAAATTGAGAGAAAAATGAAGTGTAACATAGAAGAAAATTAATAAGATGTGAGATTCTCGGAGTTAGGATTTTCTAGAAAGCAATTTCCATGGTGAATAGAAGTTGAGATCTAATTTTCATCAAGTTAGATTGAAAACCTAAATTTTCATCTAAACCGATTTTTGATTTAGCTTTAGGTCTAGATCTAATTTCTCCTCAAATTAGATAATCTAATCCAAGAGATCAATTCAAATCATATATTCAATTCATCTTAAATTATCTTCCAATGATTCACACAATACAATTATTCAATCTCATCAAATCTAGCATTAAGAATTTGATGAATCTACCTAGCTTGCATTGTAGTAATCATCCAAGATAATTTGAAGAGAAAAATCCCCAAAATTTCAATTAATCAATCAATTGGATCTAATTACCTTTACAATTCAGGCTCAATTCTCTAATTCACCATAGATCTTGCCTCTAGATCCTCTCTCCTCCGAGAAAAACGAGATTTAGCCACTCATGCTTGGAGATTTGATCTCACAAGACATGTTTGGCTACCGAGAAAATAAGAGAAACTGAAGAAAAATGGAGAATTATATAGAAAGAAGAAGTATGAAAAGTTCTACAATTAGAAAATGTATCAAAAGTTTAAAAGTTCTTAAATGAGTCCATCTCGTTTCTATTTATAGGCCAAGGTAAAAAGGACACTTGACAACTTTTTAGAGGTCTTCCGGATGCTTCTTCATCAAGGAATCTGGAGAAAATGCATTTTCGCACGAGCCCCTAGCAATCTCGCATGATGGTGCGAAGTGGAGAGTCCATCAGCTTCATTTTCGTTCTTCTGGAGCGTTTCGCATGACTGTGCGAAAATTTCGCATGGTCATGCGAAATTGCTTTTCACAATTCCCTTATGTGCTGCAACCAATACCCATGCTGTTTCATTTCGCATGACTATGCGAAAATTTTGCATGGTCATGCGAAATCGAGAAATATGCTTTTCCGACTCCCCTTTGCAATTTCTCTCATTTCTTCATGTTTAATCCATCTCCACCACCTTCAATTAAGCTCCAAATCCCAATCCAAACTGATTGCATTGCTTCTTTCATTATGCATTTGGATCATCATCAACTTTATTTGTTTTCTTCAATTTGATTAATCTCTTTTGTCACCAATTTATCAAAATTATACCTTGAAATGACTCCAAAACTTCATAAAACTTGTTAGTAACTCTTGCAAGGGCAAAAACATGTTAATTGAGTGTTTTAGGCATAATTACTACTTAAAAGATGTGAAACTCATGAGAATTATTATCTAAAATATGCTCTTTTTGAGTAGTAATCATTCCCCCCAACCAACACATTGCTAGTCCCTTAGCAATGGTATAACAAAAGGAAAGAAAAATAATACCAAACAAAAGAAATCATAAGTCACATAAGCAAATCATTTGAAAAACAATCTTTGAAATTTCCATAGCATAAATGGTTGATAAACAAGCACACCCTACTATCCATAGGTATCGACAAAATTTCAACTTATTTACTATCTCTAATAGAAAAAAAATATCATGCAAATCAAGGTATCAAAAACATATCCATCTTCATTTCCCAAACAATCTTTCCAAACAAGTCTTGAGTGTAATTAAGCTAGCTCCCGAAATATAGTACTCAAAACTAATCCTCCCCCCAACCTAGCTCAAATTATCTCAAACAACAAAAATCACTCTCTCATAGGTCAAGAACGCACCTATTTTTATTTTATTTTTTATTATTATTTTTTCAAAGGACTTATTGTAGGAGTGCAATGCTAAAGGTATCTCCAAGTATATGGTCCATGTAGCGGGGATTCATCGGTGACTCCCAACCATAAGACATAGGGCATCAAGTTTATAGGACTATTTAACTAGCCACTAACTCCTCGGACTTCACCCCGGACTCCTCAAATTAGGATCCAATACCTTAGCACCTACAATTGAGCTCATACTCCACCTATCCACCCATGTAACAAGCATTGAGGTCGGTGGCTCCCAACCATAATGGCTTAGGGCACCAGGCTTTAAAGACCTTTGGGCCATATACCCCTCGGACCTTGCTTAGGTTTCAAGGCAAGCATAACTCAACCTTTTTATTCATCAACTTTTTTTTTTTTTCAATTGGGTACATTGCCTCTTTTTAAGGTGTCTCAACTCAATTCAAGAGTAATCAATGTTACGAGACAATTAAGTCCAAGTCTTAAGGTTAGAATAGTTTTTCATCTTATATTCGGGGTCTAGAGTGCACAGTATGTGTCAAGACTCAAATAGAAATGACCATTTGAAAAATGAAGACTTCAAAGTCAAATCAACTTTAATTCACATAACAAATCTTCTAAGATTAAGCAAATAAGCTAGTACTCTAAATCAACTTTTTTCAAGTTAGGTTTGCTCATTCATCAATCACAAATGCTATAGTCATCTCAAAAAAAAAAAAATCTCACCAAATAAGTCACAAATGTGATTTATGAAAAAAAAAAATTTATAGAAAAACTAATAAAACTAATAACATATTTCCTTATCTTCATTTTTAACCCTCCCCCCAACCTAACTTGTACATTGTCCTCAATGTGTAATGAAAATATACAAAGAAAGGAAGGGAAGATACCTCAATCTCTCATGAATTTCAGCTTCAATAGCTAAAACAAAAATAAGATCACACATGAGAATTGTTGGATATGAATGACATAAGAGAAGAAAATATAAAAATAAATCTATTAAAAACAAAAACAAAAAAAAAACTATGTTAGAGACACAATGTATGGAGTAAAATCAAGGTATAGATGATGACAATGTCCAAAGAAAACATGATTTCAATGATAAGTCAAACTAGACAAAAAAGGTGAAGTGTGTTGCAACCACTTTCTTCTTTTGAAATAATTTGGCACAATCATGCGGAAATTTGCATGTACATGCGAATTGGTCAAGAGAGTTTTATCTTATTATAGCCTTCAGCATAATTTTCGCATAGTCATGCGAAAATTCGCATGCTGATGCGAAATGGTCCAGATGCATGAAATTTCTGCAGTCATCCACATTAGTTTCGCATAGTCATGCAAAAATTTCGCATGAGTGTGCGAAGTGGTCCAAATGGCTCATTTTACTGCAGTCTTTAAGATGGATTTCACATAGTCATGCGAAATGTTCGCATGGTCATGCGAAATGGTCCAGAGGGTTAAAAATTTTTGCACTACCCTTATCAATTTTGCATAGTCATGCGAGAATTTCGCATGATCATGCCAACTGGGACAGAGACTCGTTTTGCACATTTCCAAAGGTATGAAAACTCCCCTGTTTTGGCATGACTCCCTTGTTTTGTCATGACTGTGCAAAATGGTGATGGGTCATTAAAACTCTTTTTCCTTTGCTTCATGCATTCCATCCATCCGAAAAATCCTTCAAAACACAAATCAAAGAATTGAGATGGATTTATTTAATGGAAACTAAAAGAAAAAAAATCAAAATTCAAAGAAAAGTAGAAAAATGAGAAACCATTGGGCTTGCTAGCCATTGACATGACTAAACCCATTATTCTTTGCATCAATACTCAATTTGGATATGGCTTGCAAACAATGAATGGACCAACTCCTTGGTACTTAAGCTTTCTTGGAAAAAGATATGGCTTGAAATAACCTTCTTTGAACTTGTTCTTTTGAATAAGTTGGTCATGCCATTCCTTGAGCTTCTTTTTCATGATCTTTGGATTATTATGCACACCATGCTTTGTGGTTTTCACTTTCTTGAAGCTGAAAGACCATTTCATTAACTTCAAAGGTTGAATTTCTTCATTGATCCTCCAAACTTCAATCCGTTCATTGGAAATTGCTTCACCAAGTTTTGAAAAATTATCTTCAACCTTTTCTTTCACTAGCTCTTTCATAGGCAATTCAATCAAATAAGCCTCCTTAAGTTCCTCATCCTCTTTGGTACCATGCTTCTTACACGAATGAAAAATGTTCAGCTCAATTGTCATGTTACCAAAGGTAAGTTGCATCACCCCACTTCGACAATTAATCAATGCATTTGCTGTGGCAAGGAAAGGTCGGCCAAGTATAATAGGAACATGGTTGAGTCCACTAGTTCCTTGTTTCGTATCAAGCACCACAAAATCAACCGGATAATAGAAGTTATCGATTTGGATCAACACATCTTCAATAATTCCTCTTGGAAACTTAACCGATCTATCCTCCAATGAAAGTGTGATGGAAGTAGACTTTAGTTCTCCAAGCCCCAATTGCTTATATACCGAGTAGGGAAGAAGATTCACACTTGTCCCCAAGTCTAAAAGTGCTCTTTTCACAAAAGTGTTGCCAATATTCACCGAGATAGTTGGACATCCCGAATCCTTATACTTGATTGGAGTCTTGCATTGGATGATTGCACTAACTTGTTCAGTCAAGAAAGCTTTCTTTTTCAAATGCATCCCTCTCTTTATGGTACACAAATCCTTAAGAAACTTGGCATAGGTTGGAACTTGTCTTATCATGTCAAGGAGTGGTATATTGACTTTGACTTGCTTGAGAACTTCAAAAATTTCTGGAGCATTATTTACCACTTTCTTGGATTGAAGAGCCATGGGAAAAGGTGGAGCTAAGAGCATATCTTTCTTATTAACCTTTTCTTTAACAATCTCATCTTCCTTTGATCTATCATCCTCATTCACCTCTTTCCCTTTTTCTTGTTCTTTCACATTTTCCTTTTGTTCCCCTCTTTTATTCTTTTTTGGTTTTGGCATAGGTTGATCAACTTGCTTACCACCTCTTAAGGTAATGACTACTTTGACTTCATCATTCTCAATAGAATTTTCACTTGTCTCTCCAATTTCATGGACTCCACTTGGATTTTGTTGGGGTTGTGAAAAGAATTTTCCTTTTTCTTGCACCGTATGCATGCTTGTGAGTTTAGAAATAACAAGCTGCATATTATCAATCTTTTGTGTGAGATTGGTTTGCAAGCTATCAAATTTCTGATTGAAAGATGTCTCCACATGATTTATCATTTGGTTTACTTGAATATTGATATTCTTTTGATCACCAATAAAATCACCTAAAATTTTACTCAAGTTTACAATAGCTTGCTCAACCAAAGAAACTTGTTGTGGAGAGTCTTCCATGAATTGTTGGCTTTGTGAGTATTGACTTGAAGAAAATTGTTCTTGTCCACAATTCCATGACATGTTCAGATGATTCTCAACAAGTCTTTCCCCCATGGCTGGTATTATAGGACAACCACTCACTTCATGTTCTATAGATTGACAATTAGAACATTGCTCCATGTAAATTGGATTATCATATATTGCATTCACCTCATGAAATCCCTTAGCTTCAAATTCCTCTAGCCTTTTTGTCAAAGCTATCATTTTAGCTTGTAGATCAACATCTTCATTCAACATATACATTCCTCCTTTTGAATTGCTTTGAGACTTGGACTTGTGTAAATCCCTTTCATGTGGCTCATCCCATGACCTTGATATTTCAGCCACATAATTCAAAAATTCAAAAGCTTCATCGGGACTTTTGCTCATAAAGTCACCTCCACACATGGTTTCTAGCAATTGCTTCATAGTTGGCGACATGCCATCATAGAAGTAACTCACCAACATCCATGTGTCAAAACCATGATGAGGACAAGCATTGACTACTTCCATATATTTTCCCAACAAGCATAAAATTTTTCATTGTCCAATGCCACAAAGTTGGTAATTTGCCTCTTCAAGCCACTTGTGCGATGTATGGGGAAAAATTTCTTCAAGAAGGTTGTTTGTAGTTCCAACCATGACCTTATGCTTTGGGGCCTCAATGAGTTGAACCACAACTTAGCCTTATCCTTCAATGTGAATGGAAAAAGCTTCAATCTCATAAGCTCTATGGATGTAGTCCCTTCTTGAAAAGTATGACAAACTTCTTCAAAATCCTTGATGTGAGTATAAGGATTCTCATTCTCCATTCCATGAAATTGAGGTAGAAGGGGTACCAAGTGAGTTTTTATCACAATAGACTCATTAGGAAGAACTATACATGATCTCATGCCTATTCTTTGAGGATGCATATATTCTCTCATTGATCTAGACATGTGAGAATTGCCATTGTTTGGTCCTTGTTGAGTTTGTTGATTTTCCCCTTGATTTTCCATTTCCTCAACAATTGGATCACAAACCAAAGATGATTAGCAATGTAAGTTCTTTTCAATCTCTCTCTTGAATTTTATTCTCAATGTAGCATGCAATGGAGAGCCTACAAAACAAGCTAAGAAAAACCAAAACAAAACAAAAAGAACAAAAGAGAAAAAAAATAATAAAAAGAAAAATGAAATCTGGAAGAAAAATAAAATGAAAGCGGAGAATCGGTAAAGAGAACTTCACCAATCTTGTGATGTGGATCACAAGGGTTAATCCTCACCAAAGAAAATGCCTCAATCACCTTGACACCATCCCCGGCAACGGCGCCATTTTTGATCGCTCGGATTTTGTCGTTTGTTGGATCAAAACAAAATTTATAACCTAATTCACTATTCTATAGCAATTTGTACCCGATCAAAAAGTGGTTTTAGTACAAACTACTGTAGTATAGTGGTTTTTAGGTATCGTCCACAAGGATGGATTATTCTTGGTAATTAAGGCTTGAATGAAATGATAAGAAATGATTGTGATAAAGTGAAATGGATTTGAAAATGCATGATAAAATTTCAAAATAACAATGATTTCAAATTGAGAGAAAAATGAAGTGTAACATAGAAGAAAATTAATAAGATGTGAGATTCTCGGAGTTAGGATTTTCTAGAAAGCAATTTCCATGGTGAATAGAAGTTGAGATCTAATTTTCATCAAGTTAGATTGAAAACCTAAATTTTCATCTAAACTGATTTTTGATTTAGCTTTAGGTCTAGATCTAATTTCTCCTCAAATTAGACAATCTAATCCAAGAGATCAATTCAAATCATATATTCAATTCATCTTAAATTATCTTCCAATGATTCACACAATGCAACTATTCAATCTCATCAAATCTAGCATTAAGAATTTGATGAATCTACCTAGCTTGCATTGTAGTAATCATCCAAGATAATTTGAAGAGAAAAATCCCCAAAATTTCAATTAATCAATCAATTGGATCTAATTACCTTTACAATTCAGGCTCAATTCTCTAATTCACCATAGATCTTGCCTCTAGATCCTCCCTCCTCCGAGAAAAACGAGATTTAGCCACTCATGCTTGGAGATTTGATCTCACAAGACATGTTTGGCTACCGAGAAAATAAGAGAAACTGAAGGAAAATAGAGAATTATATAGAAAGAAGAAGTATGAAAAGTTCTACAATTAGAAAATGTATCAAAAATTTAAAAGTTCTTAAATGAGTCCATCTCGTTTCTATTTATAGGCCAAGGTAAAAAGGACACTTGGCAACTTTTTAGAGGTCTTCCGGATGCTTCTTCATCAAGGAATCTAGAGAAAATGCATTTTCGCACGAGCCCCTAGCAATCTCGCATGATGGTGCAAAGTGGAGAGTCCATCAGCTTCATTTTCGTTCTTCTGGAGCGTTTCGCATGACTGTGCGAAAATTTCGCATGGTCATGCGAAATTGCTTTTCACAATTCCCTTATGTGCTGCAGCCAATACCCATGCTGTTTCATTTCGCATGACTATGCAAAAATTTCGCATGGTCATGCGAAATCGAGAAATATGCTTTTCCGACTCCCCTTTGCAATTTCTCTCATTTCTTCATGTTTAATCCATCTCCACCACCTTCAATTAAGCTCCAAATCCCAATCCAAACTGATTGCATTGCTTCTTTCATTATGCATTTGGATCATCATCAACTTTATTTGTTTTCTTCAATTTGATTAATCTCTTTTGTCACCAATTTATCAAAATTATACCTTGAAATGACTCCAAAACTTCATAAAACTTGTTAGTAACTCTTGCAAGGGCAAAAACATGTTAATTGAGTGTTTTAGGCATAATTACTACTTAAAAGATGTGAAACTCATGAGAATTATTATCTAAAATATGCTCTTTTTGAGTAGTAATCATTGATGCTTTACTTAAATCAATTCTACGAACCTTGACATTATTAAAATTCAACTTGACATTGCGTACAAAGTTACTAACTACTACCCTTATGGGTTCCCAATTGTTTGGTAGAGATGTCAAAAGAATTAGAACATAGACGTCATCATCAAAATCAATTTCAACAAATGACAATTGATTAAAAAACACATTCTCTAGAAAGCAAAATCTATACCATTCAACTTCCCAATTCCATGTGCTGAACTATCTTCACCAATCTCTTCATCTAAACCAAAAGCTTTGATATCGGTTGTTAGAATTAAAACACCTTAATCCTAATTTTTCTAAAGCAACAATAAACAAATACGAAAAAAAATCAAAGCATAAGAACACATGAGATTCATAGTGGTTTACTCTCAATGTGAGAGTTATGTTCACTTGTAGCCGCTGTAGATTTTCACTATGATGAAATGAAAATTATAAGACGATCACAAACATCTTACCTTCTAGGTTTTTCTCTTTGCTCTTATTTATTTATTTATTTTATCTATTTCAATTGTACCCCAATCTTTCTAAGTTGGTTACCCTAAACAAGACAAAATTAGGATAACCAAATTACATGAGTAAAATTCCCAAGACACCTCAACTTAAAAATACCCTTACAAAATTTCATGTGATTCGCATGCTATCTCTACCTAAAGTCGATCTACATTATGGTGAACATTGTCAGGATAATAATTAGGTTCCACACATCTTGACACAAATGAGTCAAATGAGTTGGATGGGTTGAGCAATCAAACTTGGATATGACTTACTTATTAACCGATTTATAAGGGTTGACACTATAATGACATAAAGACAATTAACCTAAACCTAGTAAAATTCATATCATTTTTTTAGTTGTATTGTCATATCTTTCAAAATTTTCATTGAAAAATTCATCTCATTGTCATCCTTAAGATATGTTGGATTAATTCTTAAAATTATTGATAATAATAATAATAATAATTTTTTTTAATTATTATTATTATTATTATTATTATTATTATTATTATTATTATTATTATTATTATTATTATTATTATTATTACAGTACTAGCTATGAATCATTAATAATTAAGTGAAATATGATGCAAGACTATGTATTAATTTATAGAATTATAAACCTAAACAGTATTACTTCATATATTTTATGGTGCCCAACTGCATGTCCACCGAATCTCTCCATACGACCAAGATGCTTGGAAAGTTTGTTGACTGTGCTGCTATCATAAATTAAAAAATAAAATGAAAACCACTAATTAACTTGATTCCAATTTGGCCCATTGCCATATTCCAATACCCTGAAAATTTGAAGAAGTTATAACTTATCATTTAACTTTGACTCGTGCACTGCAGAAGAATTCAATCATACAGGGAACCTAAATTTTGTACTGAAACTTGCATCCCCTCCCCTACACTTGGTCAAGCCTTTGTTTTGAAAAGAAAGCACCTTATATTCCAATCTATATGTGGCTACTTCCCAATTTTATATGGCCACCTTGACCCACAAGTAGGAAAATGGGTGTACTTGCCTGAAAAATTAGCTGCCAGAATGCAATTTACAAGAGGGCAGTGCCGCATCCATGTATCTTGAAGTTTTTGTATTTTTGCTCTTCAATGCCTGGTCTAACCTTTAGTATTAATTTAGAAAACATAAGAGACTTTGATTTGATTGGTTCGCTAGCTCTTGGGAAAAAATTACTGTAAATTGATTGGTAGAGTTGCATAAATTAACAAAAAAAAAAGGGTTTAATACACTTTACCCCTCAACCTATCCCGTGTTTTGTACATTGCCCCTTTAAGTTTAAATTCGAACACATTGCATCCCAAACTTCTTAAATTGCAACACTTTATCTTTTTTGTTAGATGGTGTTAGTTTAAGTGGATGGAAATGTTACGTGTTGTGCACGTAACTGACTAATGAAGGGTAGATTTATAAATTCCTAAATCCAAAAAGTTGCTCACTCCATCGGTCTTCGTCTTCGTTTTAGCCTATAACATATTGCACCCCTAACCCCATTTGGCTGTGGAAAATGTAAAAACAAAACGAATCAAAGTTCTTAAATTGTAATATCCATCGACCTTACTACAGTTAGTTAATATAGTTGAGTAGAAATTTCAATTTCCTTCTAAAAATTAGATCAGAGAAAACCCATAACAACCCAAAATTCCAATCTCCCCTCTTTTTCAGCAACCAAACAACAAGAACATGTAAAGTCAAACCACCCAAATCCCACCTTTCACCGAGCATTGCACACACAAAAACAATTTCACCCAGATGGGTACCCTTCAAAATCAACCTAGAAACCAAAATTCAAAAAAAAAAAAAGTCATTTCAATAATCACATCAGAAAATGCCCATATGTAGACACTCAAAAGTCAAAACTCTAAGCTCTCTTAACTCCTTTTTCAGAGGCAGAAGATTTACAATGCCTAAGAAAACAATGCATGATTAGGGTTTGGAGATTGGAGTGAGAAGGAGGAGAAGATGGTAAGAAAACGAAGATAAGATGTTGAAACTGTTAATCACTTATAAGAAAGGGAAAATACTGAAAATTGCACTCCAAACAAGGTTAGGGTTTGATGAAAATGAAGATGACGACGAAGGGAAGGAGAGTTGTTTGGGGATTTACAAATTTACCCTTCATTAGTCAGTCACGTGTACAACATATGAGGTTTCCATCCACTTAAACTAAATCGTTTAATGAAAAATGCAGAGTGCTGCAATTTAAGAAGTTTGAGGTGCAATGTGTTCAATTTTAAACCTAAAAGGACAATATGCAAAATACGGGATAGGTTAAAAGGGTAAAATGTATTAAACACAAAAAATAATTAATGATCAAACTGATTTAAACTTTATTATATAACCAACCATTGGTACAATTTCATCACAGTCAACCCCCATTTAATGGTTTAATAAGTAGAAGAATTAGATATCCATACGAAAAAATTAGAACAAGACAAGGAAAAGAAAATTTTTCTCCTTTTCTTCTAAAAGCAACAATTGTAAGAACAGTTATACCTACTTATCTCTCATGATTTTCTTTTTGTTTTTCCTCTTACTTTTATTGGAAACTTGTAAAGACGATAACAAATACTCTAGTCCTTGAACATGGAATAAAGTTAGGTGACAGCCGCCTAGTCAGCCTCAAGCGTAGACGAACTTCTATAGATTTTCTTACATATTTAGTTCTACATACTTCCCGTTCAGGTTATTTTGACGTTTCTAGTTGGCGAATTCTATTTTGACATGAGCTCATGCCCAATTTGAACAACTATTGCATGTATCATAACAATTTCCTTTTCCCCTGCTCCAACTGTATTTTCTTTAACCCAACGTCCAGCCCCGGGATTTTGAATATTAGTTAGGTAATAAGAGATAAGACCTTTGTCACCCTCCAACTTAAAGTTAAAAAGAACAGCTCACACTTTTTGTAATTCATCGTCACAATTCGTACTTAAAGAGAGGACAAGAATAAAAATATAGAAAGTACGTTTATGCTTATCTCAAGTAATCATTCTTGAGCAGAACACCAAAGAGTGCCTTACCCATTTGTATGCTTGGGTTTAAAAAATACTAAAAAAAATAAAATTATAATGAAAATCGTTTTTATTTTTGTTTTAAATGTATACTTTAAAGCTCCTTTATTCAGTTAAAAAATGCATGTAAGGAAAGTTGATAAAAAAGAGTGAACCTGACCCAAGGATTGGTAGAGATTTTACCTGTGAAGATTTCAGAATTCCTTATTAATTATGGTCTAGATGTCAATCAAGACGATTGTTATTATGGTGAATTTGACTCTTGAATTGAAGATTGTGTCATATCAACTACTACTCCTGTGTTATCTCCACTCTTTCTGCTCTGCATTTTGCTAAACCAAACCTTCAGCATGTCCGAGGTAGCTACCTAACAGTCGTTTCCCACGCATTGAAACTTTGAATTGATCAGCATTTCTCCAAGGGTATATAATAGCAGTCTTCCCACATTTATCTTCCATCCATTCCATATCCAATCGATTTCTCTATTATAATTCTCTTTCCTCTCTTTATTGAATATTCATTTCTCCCTGTGATAGTAAGCTGTGGAAGTTGAAGAAGAATGGGGTCTGAATCAAAGCTAGTCCATGTATTTTTGGTCTCCTTCCCTGGACAAGGGCATGTTAACCCTTTGCTTAGGTTGGGGAAGCGTCTGGCTTCAAAGGGCTTGCTTGTGACTTTCACGACCCCAGAAAGCATTGGGAAGCAGATGAGGAAAGCCAGTAACATCACTGACCAACCAACGCCGGTCGGAGATGGTATGATCAGGTTCGAGTTTTTTGAAGATGGGTGGGACGAGAACGAGCCCAAGCGCCAAGACCTCGACTTGTACTTGCCACAGCTGGAGCTCGTGGGCAAGAAGATTATTCCTGAAATGATCAAGAAAAACGCTGAACAAGATCGTCCAGTTTCGTGCCTCATCAACAATCCATTTATTCCATGGGTCTCTGATGTTGCAGATGATCTTGGACTTCCCAGTGCCATGCTTTGGGTTCAATCTTGCGCTTGCTTGTCTACTTATTACCACTACTACCATGGCTTAGTCCCTTTCCCCAGTGAAGCTGAGCCCGAAATCGATGTTCAACTTCCATGTATGCCTCTTTTGAAGTATGATGAAATCGCCAGCTTCTTGTACCCGACCACTCCATATCCATTCCTGAGGAGAGCCATCTTAGGGCAGTACAAGAACCTGGACAAGCCCTTCTGTATATTGATGGATACATTCCAAGAGCTGGAACCCGAAGTCATTGAATACATGTCCAAGATCTGCCCAATCAAACCTGTAGGCCCTCTATACAAGAACCCCAAAGTGCCAAACGCCGCTGTCCGTGGCGACTTCATGAAGGCCGACGACTGCATCGAGTGGCTCGACTCCAAGCCTCCCTCCTCCGTCGTCTACATCTCTTTTGGAAGCGTCGTGTACCTGAAACAAGAGCAAGTCGACGAGATCGCTTATGGGCTCTTAAACTCCGGCGTGCAATTCTTATGGGTGATGAAACCGCCGCACAAAGACGCCGGCTTGGAACTCCTAGTTCTCCCAGAAGGGTTCTTGGAAAAGGCCGGCGACAAAGGCAAGGTGGTCCAGTGGAGCCCGCAAGAGCAAGTCTTAGCCCACCCCTCAGTCGCCTGTTTCGTGACCCACTGCGGTTGGAACTCGTCCATGGAGGCTCTCAGCTCCGGCATGCCGGTGGTGGCGTTCCCACAGTGGGGTGACCAAGTCACCGACGCCAAGTACCTGGTCGACGTATTCAAAGTTGGGGTGAGAATGTGCAGAGGTGAGGCGGAAAACAAGCTCATCACACGGGACGAAGTGGAGAAGTGTCTGATCGAGGCCACAACCGGTGAAAAGGCGGCGGAGCTGAAGGAAAACACCATGAAGTGGAAGAAGGCGGCGGAGGAGGCAGTTGCAGAGGGCGGCTCCTCCGATCGGAATCTTCAGGAGTTTGTGGACGAGGTCAGGAGGATGAGTATGGAGCTGGTTTGCAAGTCAAACAAAATTTGAAAGAGAATGGTCAACGTCCTCATGATCATAGGGTGTTTGGAAATGTATCAAGTATAATTTTGATGTAGCGTGAAATAAGGTAAGAGAACCATTGGGTATTCAATGTTCAATTACCTACTTTTTTCATTCCTCTCCTAGATAAAACGGTGTCGTCTCATGGCACTTGTATGTTTTCCCTTGTTTTGTCACCCTAACATGGAAATTATTATCATTGGGTGAATTGATGAATTGATGAATTGATGGTCCCTTCCAAGCTGATGAACAATGATTAAATAAAAGGTTTTGGATGGAGGCGGAAGAAGCATTATAAAGCTACGCAAGCCTTATAAGGAAAAAAAAAAGTTTCGAAATAATTTTAAATCAAGTAAAAAATATCATAATTGATAAAATAAAGGACAAGAAAATTTTAAATTACGCCAAGGAAAAATTAATAATTCAACTAAAAATAACAATAAATTTCATATCCAATATTAATTCGGAGACCTTATTATTACCTTGTAATACTAGAAAAGATGAAAACGAAAATGCATGATTTTTCTATACATGTAATAATTATGTGTTGTAGGAAAAAGATGTTTTTCAAGGTAAAATTTAGGAATAATATAATAATACCAGTTAAAGACAAGGATAAAGTTTCCATTAAATTGATAGATGAATCTCAAAATTTTATTTCCATGTTATATGTTTCATCAAAATCTATTAAATATGGGGGCAATTTTTTAAAAAAAGACTAGGATATGCATATCTATAAGGGCGTTAGTACCATTAATGATGATCATAAATGACTAATAGCAAAGATAAATATGATATAAAATCATTTATTTTTGTAAAATATAATTGTGAATATTTACCTAACTTTAGTTCTATAATTGATGATAAAAATTGATTATGATAGTTACAATTTGGATATTTAAATTTTGAAAGTCTAAAATTAATTGCTGCTAGGAAGATGGTTTTGGGTTGCCTTTTATTAATTCTTCAATTGAGGTTTGCAAAACATGTGTTTTAGGGAAGAAAAATAGAGATTCTTTTTCTATGGAAAAATCATGAAGAGGTAGGAAACCTCTTGAGTTGATTAATTTGAATTTATGTTTAATAGAGGATCCCTCGAATGGAAATTTTTTATTACTTTTATTAATGATTTTAGTTGGAAGACTTGAGTCTATTTTTTAAAGCAAAAGGAAGTTGCATGTGAAAATTTTCAGATTTTTAAAACTTATATGGAAAAACAAATTGGACATACCCTAAAAATTTGGAGAATTATGATTTTTTTTTGAAAAAATATGGTATTGAGTATCAATTAAGTACAAGATACACTTTGCAACGGTGCACGTTGCACTTAAAACAGTTACTTAAAATATTTTGGGTCGAAGCAATTTCTTGTATAGCTTATTAATTGAATAGGTGTGTCATTAAAATTGTTTATGAAATGACCCCATAAGAAGCTTGGAGTCATAGGAAGCCTTGATGACAAAGGTGAAATGTGAATTTTTATTGGTTATAGCAAAGTGACAAAAAACTATAAATTATACGATCTACAAACCAAGAAGGTTATTTTCAGTGGTGATATAATTCTTGATGAGCAAGTAGTATGAGATTGACCCTCTAATGAATATGGAGCAAGTGTTCAAATCCATCTCAAAGAGCAAAGTGTGGATCAAAGTAAGCAGGCTACTAGTGCACCAATCATGTCTAAGTCATCAAGGCATCCACAATGTCAACATGTTGTACTTGCATGCGTACAAGATTGTGTGGTTGGTGTGGTTGGTGATGACACTGACCCTTGATGACCTTCGGGAAAAGTTAAATGCACAGCTAAAGCTTAAGCCCCAACACCAGAAAATAGCTTAGGCTAAAAGCTTGCCTAGTCTATGTAAACTAGAATTATGATCGGTCTTGCCGAGCAACCAAGACCTTAAACGATCCAAGCCATAAGATCACCAACCCCTTTTACGGGTCAAAGGTCATAATTCGACCACTTTCTTTGGCCTTGGAAGGGGATCCACACGCTTCCAAGACCAAGCAATCCTTTTCTCAATCTCATCGATCATATATTAGAAAATATTTTATTAAGCGTGAACCAGTAAACATATTGACATGCATTCATAATTATCCAAAATAGCATGGCAAATTAAAAGAAGCCCAACATAGGCACAATTCATCAAAATAGCTTCCAAAGCTGACGAAATACAAAAAGAGTCACCTTATCACAGTAGGTTAAAAAGGCAAACAAGCAACCCCCAGCCTAGTGGGGTGTTGGAATGGAAGATTCCACCGCCACAAAAGCACCTTCTTTGGGTAGAGTAATAAGTGACTTGGTTCTCTTTGAAAACACATTGATGTTAATCTCTAAAACCCGACCTTTGTCTTTGGGGAAAGATAAGCTCGCCATAGAAAACACATGAAGGGTTCCACCATTGGCTTGAATATCTTCTTTTGTTCCCAGAAGACTTTTGCTTGATGTAATGGGATCCCCAGCAGTGACCTTATCCTGCCCCTCAGTTGGTTGATCTTTCAATCAAGCCAAGTTCTTGGAACAATAGAAAGTGAAGTGAGGCACTGGTGAATGCAGCTAAGAAAAGAAAAGAGTAGGAAGAGCTAACCTCAAGGTCGGACTTGGTTAGGCCACCACTTGTACCAAATGACGGGTCGCCCTCAAAAAATTACTCTAGGGGACAAAGGACTCTCTACCCAATGTCAAATGTGCCTCACTCTAACCTAACACAAACGCTTTGGAGCTACTAAAAATTAATTGGACCACCTCAACACGTGATCAACCTACAACTGGGTACCTTGGTAGGAGGGTGCACGCATAAGCAACCAACTCCAGGTTGGGCGAAATACCGGACCTGACAGTCAAAGGGACAATGTCATCTACCGCATTCCCATCTGGTGTTGTTCTATGGTACCCACCCTACATTTTGGGGTTACCTACCCACATTTGATCCAATAAAAATATGACATGTGTAAAGTATATATCATTAAAAAATTTATAAAAACTTATCAAACCAGTAAAGATGACTTGTTGGTGAAAAATAATCACATGCATTTCATATATATCTAAATATTACAACTTTTTTATAATTTATTATTAAATATCAAATATAATTTGTTATTTAATGCATTATCTAACTCTATCTAAAAAAGAAAAATCTTACCTACTACTTTTATACTCTCATTATTCATATATAAAAAAAAGGATAATAATTTAATATGAAAATTACATAATTTCAACTACCAAATTACAAAATATGTATGATGTATTTTGATGAATCAAATTTCAAGATCAAGTTTAAAACTTTTTGAGAGAGAAAATTTAAAATTTGTATTATATGAAGAAGATGAAGGATTTCAAGTGATTACAAGTGTCAAAGGTAATATTTGATATTTTTTTTATCCAAATATAATTGTTGTAGGAAGAAATGTGATGTTAAATAACGATTTTAGAATTTTTTATGAGTTTATTATAAAATTTTGTTCTCAAATTGTTATTAATATTTTTATATAATTTTTTTTTTTGTTCATAGATTAAATTTGAAGATGAAGTTTTATGTCTTGAAGGATGTCAAGTGATTACAAGTGTTAAAAGGTAACATTTTATTTTATTTTTTTCCATTTACATATAACTATTGTAGGTAGAAATGTCATGTTAAATGACATTTAAATATGTAATGTTTTATAATATCTAGATTTTTTAATTTTTTTTTCTGAGTTATTTTTAATCAAATTGAAAGCATTTAGTAATTTGTTATGAAATTGTCATCAATATTTTGTAAAAGAGGGTACGAACTTTCTAAGAGATGGTACGAACTTTCTAAGAGAGGGTACGAACTTTATAAGAGATGGTACAAACTTTCTAAGAGAACTTTCTAAGAGTGGGTGCGAACTTTCTAAGAGAGGGTGCAAACTTTTTAAGAGAGGGTACGAACTTTCTAAGAGAGTGTATGAAATTTGTAAGAGATGGTACGAACTTTCTAAGAGATTGTACGAACTTTCTAAGAATGAGTACGAACTTTCTAAGACAGGGTACGAACTTTCTAAGAGAGGGTACGAACTTTCTAAGAGAGGGAACGAACTTTCTAAAACAGGGTACGAACTTTCTAAGAGAAGGAACGAACTTTCTAAGAGAGGGTACAAACTTTCTAAGAAAGGGTACAAACTTTCTAAGAGATGGTACGAACTTTCTAAGAGAGGGTGCGAACTTTGTAAGAGATGGTACAAACTTTGTCAAAGAGGGTACGAACTTTGTAAGAGATGGTACGAACTTTGTAAGAGAGGGTACGAACTTACAAACTTTCTAAAAGATGATACAATCTTTCTAAGAGAAGGTACGAACTTTTTAAGAGAGAGTACGAACTTTGTGAGAGAGGGTACGAACTTTGTGAGATGGGGTACGAACTTCCATAATTTCTTTAAGAGTAATTTTTTTAATTTCTTTTAAGAGTAATTTCCATCATTTCTAAGCTTAATTAGTACTTTTATCACATTTTTCATATTGATTTTTAGTTTTAAAATTTTTGAAATTACAAATTTATTTTCGAAAATACTATCATTAATAACTTAAAAGAGTATTAATAATTTATTTTATTGTAATTTAACTTTAAAAACCTTAAATTCAAAAAATGTAAAATTTGGATAGTACGGAAAAAAATTAGGACGATCTAATTACCTAAACTTTACATATGATTACCAAAATGTTGAATTTTTATTAAAATACTCATTTCATATTAAAATATTATCATATTCATTTTTATATTGAATTTAAATGTTTAATAATTTGTTAAAAATAAAATAATGTAATTATGATATATGATGATTTTTTTTGTTAATAAATATGTTTTCAAATTTTATATCATTTTATTTTTTATTTTTTTCCAATTCTATTTTTATCTAATATTTATTTTATTTAAACCCAAAATTGTTGAGAATGGAGGAAGAAAGAATGCCACAACCGGTTCTTCCCTTAACTGGTTAAGTGGAATTTTTATTTCAAATTTAAAATGGATGGCCAATATGTAATCTTGGACATCCAATGGCTTGAAAAGCTTTTTGGGTAGGTACCGAAGAGGTACCCTAGAATTTTCCCCCCACCTTTGGCAATTAGTTTAAAAGCCTACAGATTGGCTCGTGACCACTCCTAACATCTCATGACCAGGCTACCTTCTCTATGCGTGTCGTGTACAAGAATAATATAAAAGGAAAAAGATTGGGAGGAAAAGGAATAAATGGACATATATCACCAATAAGATTGATTGGACTGGAACATGAGGACAGTTTACTCTTAGATGCAGAGATAGAAGAGAGAGTCACTCTACTGATTGAGTGAATTCTGTTGGGAAAACCTGGAACTGCAGGAGAACCCACAGAACCACTAGTGCTAAACCCAACATTTTGAGATTTTCCTTCCGAAGAAGATGGCTTTAAAGCAAGTTGCTATTGTTTCCTCTTTAAGCGCTCAGCAATAGAAAGAGCAGGGAGCAAAAACTCTCTCTCCAACGGAAGTGGTTCTTCAGGTTCAATGAAAGACAGACAAGAAGCAAGAAAAATAAGGCCAAAAGAAATCCAAGTGGCGTATAACTGAGAGGGTTTTAGCAAGACTTTCTAATATTGAAGAGTTCTATCAATATCAAATGAACTCGCAATTGACTGAAACCCCAAGGAAAGAGCCAACGAAACAAAACAATCAACTTTAAAGACCCAATCAACATTGACACACACTCGCAACATTGTGAACTCTTGGAACTTTTGGAAGACCCTCAGGTTCCGAAATGCCAAACTCCCACTTACCTAACACTACTACCAAACCGCGGTCAAGGTTCTTGTTTGTTAAAGGCGCATCTTGTTAGATATTCATATGATACATTCAATTCAAAATTAACACTTGCAAGATGAACTGAATTTGTAAAAGACTATGCGTAGTCTACTTACCTCCAGCCATTGATTCAAGTTGCTGTAATCGATTTCCAAACCCTAATGATCTCCTATGGATGGTGTATTACTAAAGAAAGAAAAACGGTAGATCACGAGTTCGGGACCATATGTGAAATATATATGCATGGCTTCCCATCATACCACGTCTCTGCAGATTTGCCACACCCTCCTTTAACGCAGCAGAAAAAATGCGATTATGGTGGAGGACGTGGGTGTGACCACTTCAGAATCACCCCTTCATGGTGGTGAATGTGGAGACGACATGGGTGATGATAACATTCTCCCACTTGGTCCACACCTTTAACTTAATGTCCTATCTTAATCCATCAATTATCCATATTAAGTAACAAATACATGAATCATGGCGATAAGTCCTCTATATAACGAGTATTATCTTCCATGTATTACAGTGCATTCATTTCTTAACATTTTACTTTATGTGGCAATATTAATATTACTTAATGAATAAACCCTATGTTCATTCTTGGTCCAATGAAGTTGAATTTTTCTCAAAATTAAATAAAGGTGCACATCAATATGAGAAAACATCATAATAATAGTTTGTACAATAGAAACTACATAAGGGAACTAAGTCCCATGTTCACTACATGATCCTTGAATTTCAATGGTGGCATGCCCTTAGTCAAAGGATCAGCAAATATCAATTCAGTGCTAATGTGCTCAATGACCACTTTCTTTTCTTTAACACGTTCTCTTATGGCTAGATACTTAATGTCGATGTGTTTGCTTCGACTTCCACTTTTATTGTTCTTTGCCATAAAGACTGCAGCTGAATTGTCGCAATATATACTCAATGGCCTAGATATTGAATCCATAACTCTAAGCCCCGAAATGAAACTCTTAAGCCATACACCATGTGAAGTAGCCTCAAAACAAGATATGAACTCAGCTTCCATAGTAGAAGTAGCAGTCATGGTCTGCTTAATGCTCCTCCAAGATATAGCTCCACCGGCCAATATAAAAATGTATCCAGATGTTGATTTACGTGAATCAACACAACCAGCAAAGTCTGAATCTGAGTAGCCAACAACCTCTAAATTGCTTGTCCGTCTGTACATAAGCTTGTAATCTTTGGTTCCTTGAAGATATCTCATCACTTTCATTGCAACTTTCCAGTGGTCCTTACTTGGGTTACTCTGATATCGTCCTAACATTCCAACAGCAAATGCAATGTCAGGCCTTGTGCAGACCTGAGCATACATCAAACTTCCAACTGCAAAAACGTATGGAATGTTCTTCATTTGTTCCCTCTCAAGATCGTTTTTCGGGCATTGGTCCAGATTGAACCTATCACCCTTCACTATAGGAGAAACACTAGGTGAACAATTCTTCATCCGAAATCTCTCTAAAACTTTATTGATATAGGTTTCTTGAGACAAACCTAAGATACCTTTAAATCTGTCTCTATGGATCTTAATGCCAATGACATAAGATGCATCACCCATATCCTTCATGTCAAAATTTTTAGAGAGGAATTGTTTTACCTCATGAAGTAAACCCTTATCATTGGTTGCAAGTAAGATGTCATCCACGTATAAAACAAGAAAACAAACTTTACTCCCACTAACCTTAAGGTATATGCATTGATCTATAACATTTTCTTCAAAACCAAATGAAGAAATTATGTTATGGAATTTTAAATACCATTGGTGGGATGCTTGTTTTAAACTGTATATGGATTTCTTAAGCTTACAAACCAATTGCTCACCATCACTAGAGGGGAATCCTTTAGGTTGTTTCATGTAAACCTCCTCCTCTAGCTCTCCATTAAGAAATGCTGTTTTCACATCCATTTGTTGCAATTCCAAATCAAAGTGGGCTACTAATGCCAATATAATACGCAAGGAATCTTTCTTAGATACAAGAGAAAAGGTTTTCGTGTAATCGATTCCTTCTTTCTGAGTGAACCCTTTTGCAACAAGTCTGGCCTTATATCTCTCAATGTTGCATAATGAGTCTTTCTTTGTCTTAAAAACCCATTTACAACCAATGGTTTTTGCACCATTAGGCAACTCAACAAGGTCCCAAACATCGTTGCACTTCATGGAACTCATCTCATCCTTCATGGCATTGTACCACAATTCTGATTCTTTACAACTCATGGCTTGTGAAAAAAATTCGGGATCATTTTTGGCTCCTATATTGTAGTCACATTCCTGTAGATACACTACATAATCATTAGGAATTACTGACCTCTTAGTTCGAGTAGACCTTCTTAAGGTTGCACCAATATCTTCTAAGGAAGTATGAGGTTCAACTTGTTGTTCAGAAGTGTCAGGAAACTCCTAATCAACTTGATCTACTGGAATGTTGTCAACAGCTTGTGGAGCTTCAATGACTGGTTAAACTTCAACAATTGTTCGTTCTACACCCGATTGTACTTGAGGGGTGTTATGAACAATAAACAATCTATCACTTGAAGTGGAAGGTTGAGACTTTGTATGATCAATATCAGAAACTATGTTTTTGAATTGATCGCTCCCACTGACCAAGTCATATTCAAGAAATTTAGCATTTCTCGATTCCACAATCCTAGTGTTGTGAGATGGACAGTAAAATCTGTACCCCTTAGACTTTTCAGCATATCCAATGAAATACCCACTAATAGTCCTTGGGTCCAGTTTCTTCTCCAGTGGATTATAAATTCTCACTTTAGACGAGCATTCCCAAACGCGCATATGTCGCAAACTCGGTTTCCAACATTTCAATAACTCAAATAGCGTCTTTGGGACAACCTTGGTTGGAACTCGGTTTAATACATACACTGTTGTCTTAAGTGCTTCAGTCCACAAGAATTTAAGAAGTTTTGAGTTGCTAAGCATACTCCTCACCATGTCCAATAAAGTTCGGTTTCTTCTTTCTACTACACCATTTTGGTCTGGAGAACCAAGCATGGTGTATTGGGCAACAATCCCATGTTCTTGAAGAAACTTCGCAAATGGCCCAGATGATTGTCCATCTTCCAAGTATCTACCATAATATTCTCCACCTCTATTTGATCTCACGATCTTAATTTGTTTACCATATTGTTTCTCTACTTTTGCCTTAAAGACTTTAAAGACATCTAAAACTTCATTTTTATTATGAAGTATGTAGAGATACATGTATCGTGAGAAATCATCTATGAAAGAGATGAAGTATTTTTGACCATGAGAGTCCATGTCAAGACTACATATATCAGTATGTATGATCTCTAGTATGGTGGAACTCCTAATAGCACCTCTCTTTGACTTGTTGGTTTGCTTTCCCTTAATGCAATCCACACAAGTCTCAAAGTCAGTAAAATCTAGAGTACTAAGTACCCCATCATTCACCAATCTTTTGATTCTATCTATGGAGATATGACCTAATCTCCGGTGCCACAATGTAGAGGAATCCTCATTAACAACACATCTTTTAATGCCAGTTTGGACATGTAATGAATTATAAGTGGTATCATTTTGTAAGAATATGCAATAAAGACCATTAGACAAAATACCATTCCCAATACAATCAGATTTATAAATCAAATTGAAAGATGTTTCTGAAAAATGAAAGGAATATCCAAACGGTACAAGTCTAGAAACTGAAATCAAGTTTCGTGAGAAACTTGGTACATAAAAAGTCTTTTGCAATTCTAAAACAAAACCACTATAACCTTCCTTCCTCTTGAACACACATGGTCATCAATTCATTGATAGACCACTTATCCTTATGTGTGTTGTAAGAGATTTTGAAAGGTCCATACTGAGGCGGAAGAGTGTTAAGGATAAAGTGCACCAAGAAGGATTCAGACATTTCTACCTCGAGCTTCTTCAATTGAGCCACTATGTCCCTCATCTCCATGATGTGTTCGCGTACACCTCTTATACCGGTGAGCTTCAGGGATGTGAACTTCATAATTATGGTGCTTGCCAAGGCTTTATCTGAAGTGACGAATTGCTCGTCAATAGCCTTTAGCAATTCACGGACATTCTCATGTTGCTCGATTGAACCACGTATACTAGCACTAATTTTTGTCTTAATGTACATCACGCTAAGGCGATTAGATTTCTCCCAGCGTTCGTACAATAAAATTTGTTCAGGTGTGTTGGTATCAGTAATCTTATGTGGTTCATCTTTCCTTATAGCATAATCTATGTCCATGCACCCTAATTGAAGAAGAATTCTCTCCTTCCATATCTTAAAGTTATCTCCTCTAAGTTCGGGAACCTCACAACGAATATCAGATATGCTAGGTAAAACTGCACAAAAGGATTACAAGCTTATTAAAAATTTGAGGCTTTAATATAAATTCATGCTTTACCAATGTAGAACATGCTTAAAATTGAATCTAATTTTATTAAAAATTGCATGTGGGCTAAATCTTTAATTCAATCAAATTAATTATCTTTATGATAGACTTTATCAAACTATTTTATTGAATTATGAAATTTATTATGAATATAGTTTGATATTTTTTGTCTATAATATTTATGATAAACCTATTAAATTAATTATTCCTAACTCCTGTGGGTAAATTAGGAAAAATTAATTTTAATATTTTATCCTAATTAATTATATAAACATAATGAAAACCCTGTAGGGTAAAATCATCATATTTATATAGTTAATTACAATTAATGTCCATAATGTGATCCTTATTAATATATAATTTTTATATAATGAAGGATGCTATGACTATTCCTTAATTATTTAAAAAATCATATGGATTCACTAGACATTAAAACTATATGATATAATTTTAATGTATTTAACCAAATTTTAGACAACAATTGCATGCATTAAAAGCTACAACATTTAATATATGTAACACTAGATTAAGCTACATTTTATACATACAAACATTAAAATTAATGATTTAATATGCATGTATAAAGGATCACAAATAATTCAGAATTAATATTAAAGGATTTTAGATTATGAAAGAGTGCCTAAATCCATATAAAACTTAATCAGTTCAAAACCCAATAAAAAATAATTCATGACCGGGCCATTAGAACCTAAATAGACCCAAATTTCTTATTTAATTCATGGTCCAATACACAAAGCCCTTGATTTTGTAAAAATAGGCCACTGCCCATTCATTTAACTAATGAGCCCAATTTCGTTAGTGGGCTTCATTGGAAATCCAATCTCTCTCTAGGTTCTCCACACAAAACCCATCTTCCTAATTTTCAACCACCCGTGGACTGCTTCATCCCCAACAGTGCCATGCATGCCACGACCAACGGGATGGGCTGCATCCACCGAAGTGCAGCCCGATTCCCTCATTCACAGGCTTGGAATGGGGGCTGAATGGTGCTCTGAATGTTGCTGAATGGTGCTCGGAATGGGCGCCTTAAGCGCTTGAAACCAGCACTAGCAGCCACTGTGAACAACGCCTGAATATGGCACCTTCAGCTGTTGAAACTAGCACCAGTAGCGGCGTTTAAATAGCGCCTGAATGGCGCTTGAAATGGGCTGAAAATAACACCTGAATGGGCACCTGCAACCCTTGAAACTAGCACCAGCAACAGTGCTTTAATGGCGCCTAAATATGGTGCCCACAGTGGCTGAAAATACAACCCAAAACAGCACCGAAAATGCGCTTTTGGAACCCCTTAAAATAGCGCCTAAATGGCAGCAATGATCAGCGCCATGAAGGCCTGTGATATGTGGTGGCAAGGCTGAAACTATTTGCTCTTTTTAAAGCATGAACAACTTATAGATAGTATCTTACAGAGAAGAGAAACCATTAAAAAAAAAAAAACAATTCTCTAGCAAAATAGATACCAAGGCAGAGGCAAGATTTTCAAGCTCTGATACCAAATGTTAGATATTCGTATGATACATTCAATTCAAAATTAACACTTACAAGATGAACTGAATCTGTAAAAGACTAGGCATAGTCTACTTACCTCCAGCCATTGATTCAAGTTGTTGTAATCGGTTTCCAAACCTTGAAGATCTCTTATGGATGGTGTATTACTGAAGAAAGAAAAATGGTAGATCACGAGTTCGGGACCATATGTGAAATATATATGCGTGGCTTCCCATCATACCACGTCTCTGTAGATTTGCCACACCCTCCTTTAACGCAGCGGAAAAAATGCGATTATGGTGGAGGACGTGGGTGTGACCACTTCAAAATCACCCCTTCATGGTGGTGAATGTGGAGACGACATGGGTGATGATAACACACCTATGATAAAGCCGCTCATGCCTAGGTAGGGAGACATGTACCATTCATGTGGAATGTGAGACCTCATCGCAGTACAGATGTAAAACACATCTATGACCAAAATGCCCAAACCCCTCATATGATCCAGAACGGCCAAGGACATAGTTAACCTTATCATGTTAATACACAGTTGGTTTGGGGCAAGATGAAGGTGGTTCACGATGTCTTTGAACAAGGGAGGTAGTGGCAACTTGAGACCAACCTCAAAATAACTCTTTGACAACAACATTTCCCCTTTATCAGGGCTTCCCATGGTAAAATTAACCTCACCATCCCCAACAAAATGGAGATTCAATTAAGTGAAAGCGGGATATTGAACTCCGCGCGAAATTCCTCCAGCGACCCGGAAACGTTTATTCCCTTACCTTTCTTCGACAAGGCCAGAGGGGGAAGGGTATAAGCAGGAAGCAACAAATATGATGAAAAATGAGAAGATTAAAGCCTGACCTCGTCTATGATGAAGTAATTGCAAACCAAGAAGAAACAAAACCATAATTAAAAGAGAAGTTCCCATTGGAAAACGAATTTAGGAGTCGCCACGTGGCATAATCACAACCCTTGGACGCGCGAGACTTTGCGATAACCACCTTGGGAAGAAAATTTGATGATGCCATCAGAAATGCTCCCAAAATCATCATTAGCATGAAGCAGTTACAAAGTCCTACCTGTAGACCCCCATTTTAGGTCTTTCTTTGCTGCAGCTGATTTTGCCACGTGGAAGAGCCCCAGCGAGCCACGTGTCGTTTCCTTAGTGGCTATAAGGGAATCAGCCTTGCTTTTTGGGAAGCAAATCAGAGGCTGACACGTGGATGAATATTCTAGAAGGAGGAGCGTATGCCGTTAGGCTGGCAGCTGGTGGTGGTGCTTTTTGAGGGCTGTTTCTGCAGAGGCTGTTAAGAAGGGCAAATCCGGGAGAGAAAAAGAAAAAAAAAAGGAAAAAGAAAAGCTGCAAGAGGAGAAGGGTTTCTGGCAGAGAGGTGGCGGAGGAAAAGAGGGCAGAGATCTTTTAGAGAGAGAAACTTTTGTTTGGGTCGTTTTTGGGGAAGGGAGATAGGGCCTAGAAGAGGAAGGTGGCAGATAGCTTTTAGAGGGAGGTTTTTGTTTGGACATTTGGAGGGCAGCTGGGGGAGAGAGATATTTTTCTGAGGATTCCTTGCCGTTGAGACGGGGACTACCAGGGAGAGCTAGGGTTTTCCAGAGAGAAGAGGTGTTGATTTAGCTGCTAGGAGATATCCTGGGGATGGTAAGCTGCAGAGGGGAGGAAAGAGCAAGGTTTGATCATCTCTCATCATATGTTCTTATTTCTTACTTCATCTTACCTTATTTTTTTTTATGATCACTTTGCGTTTCTTGTGGATATTTAGACGACTGCCTTGTTTATCTAAAAAAAAAACCTGCTTCTGATTTTTGTTTGCTTGATCCTTGTTCTCTCTCGTAAGAGTTGCATATTGTTGTATATGGTGTTTGAGTTTTGAGTTCATTTAAATCCTCCCACCAGTCACTTTTGCAAACTCTTTTGATCTTCATGAATCAGGTTTTTGGATTTAATGGCATTACTTCCCCTTCTATATTGTTGTGTTCTTCTTCTTCTTTTGTTCTTTTTTTCTTTTTCTTTGCTTTTCTCTCTATTTTTGGCATCTTTTGGAGGGGTGATTCGTTGGTTCGAGGGGAAAGCAAGATAGCAGGTTGCTTGGGGGAGCATGTTTTTGTTAGGAGGGAAGATGGGTATTTTTCGTGGTTGTTTCGGGGATATAGAAACTGGAAGTGTTTCTGGCAGAGAGAGTTGAGTTTTTTGAAGCCTGATAAGGGAGGTTTTTTTTCAGAGGGCTCTGTAAGCTCCAGAGGGGAGGAGGTGTTTTTGGAGAAATTCTCATTGTTCAGAATGTGGTTATTGCTGCCCGGATCTCTGGGGTATTTCAGTTTTGGATCAGTAGGAGTGGGGCTTATTTTCTTGAAAATGCACCATATGAAGAAGACAACTGTAGCAGCAGGTTTTTTTTGAAGAAGCATCTCTTTGAGAATTTGTTAAAGCATCCAGAGTCCATGACAAATACTAAATTGGCTATAAGTGAAACATATCAACAAGCTGACATGATTTGTCTGGATACTGAAAGAGTTACTTACCGAGATGATGGTTTTACTGTTCCCATAGCAGCGCTTGTTGGTAACCATCTCTATGTTGCCAATGTTGAAGATTTGAGGGGTAGAGTTGGACGTACCAAAATGTTTCAATAATGCCGTTTTGACTGATCCATCATATTCTTGAATGAGAGCTCCCTCAGACTCTCTAAAGCCCAGATTTGCCCTAACAGCCTTCAAAGATTGCCAGAAGAGACTATCTCAATGATGGCGAACCCCAGGGCTCTCAGGAGATTGAGAATTGCATGTGAGAGAGCTAAGAGGATTCTCTCTTCCACTACCCAGGCCACCATTGAAACTTTTTCTTGGTATGAAGGCGTTGGTTTCTATTCCCTCCATACTCACCTCACATGCCCGAGTCTCTCATCAAAGAAGCTGTCTTCTTCATTACTTTAGTCGTCATTGTGCATCATTTTGGCCAAATCATGAAATAAGCATTCCTTTGCTCTTGTGGCGCTCCATTCCTGGTTCATATTCTTAAATCATCGTACATATTTTCCCATGCCCATTTCCTTCATACTCACCACCCGTCGGGACTTATTCTCAATCTCTTTCGCTTCATTAACTCACCCGTTACATACCTTCCATACCCATTTGGTCACCATCTTTAGCTCAGGTCTCTCATACTCACCACGTACCCACTGCCCATCTCCATACCCATCTTTCATGCATCCATGCAAACTCACCATGCTTATATATTCAGCCCTACATACATTGGTCATCTCCCATAGTGCCCGTGTAAACACTCATCTTCATACCCATTTTGTAACCACACCCATCTCTCGCTCCATAGACTCACCAAGCCCATTTTCTTTCACTTTCACTCCTCCACCTAAGCCATCAACTTATCCTTTCCATCTTTGTACCCATCAATCTTTTCCTTATCTTACCCGTTCTATCAATGGCATCCATGTTCTTCATACCCACTGCTCACCTTCTCATACTCATCTCCACATTCGCCACTCGTGTCCCCATGCATATTTTCAATCCCATATCTCGTCATTTCTTACACCAGTCACACCCGTTTTTTTCTCTACTTTCTATCCTATTTCGTGCCTATCCAACAGACCCAGATCAGTGCAACAATGAGGATCAGATAATGGCTGCAGACCGAAGCCGTTTTATCGAATTGTTTGAGAAGATGACTTCCTCAGCTCGTGAGCGGAAAGAAGTGACAAAGGAGTTTCGATCATTGGCAAAGAGGACACTGCCATCCAGGGCGCCCATAAGAACATCCAGTATTTCTCACAGAGAAGCAACATTTGGTGCACTTGACCTGGACAGCCCATCATTACTGGTTACTTTTGAGACGTTTGCCAAGTCTGTGGTTCATATTCTCAAGAAGCTTCCTGAAAGTGCTAATGCAGATCTACTTAATGGGAAAATAGGACTTGAGCATCTTACTTATACCACTTGCTAGCTGATTAATACCTGCACCAAGGAAGTGGAGATGGATGATTGGCTCTTTGGGTTTACTCAACTGTTCAGAACCCATGTTGGTATTGACACAGATGTTCACATTAACCTACATGAGCTTGGGATGGAGCTCTGTTCTGAAGCTCTCGAGGAGACAATGACAAGGTTGAAATAACAAAATGTGAGTTAACAAAAAAGGAAAGCTGGGAAGGAAAGGAAAATATTATGATGAGTGTCCCTGAATTTGCAAGTAGTCTATCTGAATCCCAGATTGCTGCAGAGGATGATATGAATGTGCCCGTGAGGAACTTACCTGAAACTTAAAACAAGGATTTGTATGAAGTTTCAGATCCAAGCAGAGTTGAAATCGATATAACAGAAACACATTCTTGCCTTTAAAACCAGGATAAAGGTTCTTAAGGACTTGGTATCAGTAAGCATGATGAGGTAAAAGTGCAATGTTTGGGTGCAGTCTGTGGAGTTGCTGAGTCAAAATCTTGATGGTGAGAAATTAACACAATGCAGAAGACTGGAGATTTTGAATCTTCTGTTCAATGTTCGACCACTGTTGAAGAGGACTATACTCAAATGCTTGGTGGGGAAGCTTCTGGTATTATTTCATCAATGAAAGAGCCCATGCTTTCATCTGGAGATGCTGAATATTGTGTTCAGTGTTCAGTTGCTGTTAAGGATGATTGTACCCGATTGCTCGCTGAGGATGCCACTGGTATTAGCTCACCAACAAAAGAGCCAAAGCTTTTGTCTGTTGATGCTGAATCTTCTGTTCAAAGGTCAACGACAGCAGTTGAAGCTGATCAAACTAAAGTGCTTGGTGGGAATGGTTCTGGTGTTAAGTCAGAGACGCTGCAAGTGAAACAACTGAAGTACATAAAATGATGGGAGAGTGCCAAGAGATCATACCTAATCAAGGGGCCACATCCATACCCCCGTTTCGTTTCTCTTTTGTCCACCATCTCCAATGTCTTCACTTCATCATGTCTATCAGCTTACCCATTTTTTTTCTTACCATCCATTCTCATTTGCACACCCATGTTACCCATCTTCTAATGCCCGTCGCCACACCACTCCCTCACACTATCCCACTCACCCTTGTTCAAAAGAATGCATGGCTAAAACACTGAGGACGTTAAGGAGTTCCAGAGAGTGCCAGGGTGCAGATGTATATATTTCTATGCAGTGAACAGCTTGCAAGATGCCCACGAACAGATCGGTACAGCCGTCTCAACAGTTTTGAAGGCAAGCCACCCGTTTCTCATATTCTGGGGTCTTCGGAACGGGGTCTGATTGGACACTCTTCTAGTATCCAACCGAATTCGATGCTGGAAGTGAGAGAAATTCAAGGAAGGCCTGTGAAGACTACCTCTCATGCCTTTGATAACGAGATTCATTCCAGTTTGGATTGATATTATCCCAAAAGCTCTAGTTTTGCCAAAAGATCCAAGAATAAACGAAGCAATGAATGCTAAAATCAGGGTAACTTGATGATGAGAACAACTGGAATGAGGCTCTCTGCCAATGTTCATGGTTCACTTCCAAATTTAAGCAGCTGCCTCATTGCTAGGAAAGCTCACTGAGCAACCAATGCATGGGCCAAGAGTGGTTATAACTTTATCAAGGTTTTCCTCCAGATGGCCCAATATCAGTTGTTAAGGACGAACCATATGGTATTCACTCTTGAACAGATAATAGAGACACCAGAGCCCATGTGGATACCAGCCATGGCAGTTTTCTTTGGGACCATACAAATCACAACTACGGCTTTAGATCTTTATCGTGAACAAATGCAAGGTCGTGTTATTAATTGGAATGTGCTTGAGCAAGCATCAGGTCAGCAGGAAAGGATGAGATGAGCCACAAGTTGGAGGAATCCATATTAAGCTTTTCTTGAAAGACCCCAAGTTCCCTCTTAGAAATCCAAAGAGGTTATTGGAAGAGCTATTAGATCAGTATTTCCCATCCATCGCTGCCACACGTTATGACATGCAAGCTGTTGATCCTGGACCCCTTTGCTTCTGTCTGCTGTATTGGTGTCATTATTACGAATATACCTTGCACTTTCATACCATGTTGGACGCCTCAGATACGTACCTCAACTTGTGGTTGTAGTGGCCTATGAGAGAAACAACTCCTTTAGCTGTTTCACAAAACATGTATGAGAACAATCCCAGAGCCAAGTATCTAGGTACACTGGCTATGGGTGTTCTTAAGGAGATAGCTGGCCTTCGTGATGCTTGGTTGAAACATGGGCGACTGGCTTGGAGGAGTTTATTCCAACCAGCCATATGACTGGCTAAATATGGGTATTTGCTCCAAATGGGAAGTAATTACAGCAGGGAGGGGCAGTGGAGCTTACGGGTTCAACAGTTACTGTACTCTGGGAGATGATCAGAGGCCTTATTGCCAGTGCCCACCTGGTTACACCTTCTTGGATCCGCATGATCAAGTGAAGGGGTGCAGACAGAACTTTTTTTCCAGAAATTTGCAGTGAAGGATCACATGAAACAGGTGACTTTGATTTTGTGAGGATGACAAACGTGGATTGGCCATTGTCAGATTATGACCGATTTCAGCTATTTACTGGGGATGAGTGCAGAATAGCTTGCTTGGATGATTGCTTTTGTGCTGTTGCCATTGTTAGAGAGGGGGATTGTTGGAAGAAGAAATTCCCTCTGTCAAATGGGAGGTTTGATTCTAGTAACGGGCGAATAGCACTGATTAAAGTAAGAAAAGATAATTCTACTTTCCCACTTGGAAGTGAAGGTAAAGATCAGGCTACTCTAATCCTCACTGGATCTGTGCTACTAGGTAGCTCAGTGCTTCTCAACATTCTTCTCCTCCTAGCAACTGCCATGTTCATCTACCGCTTGAATCAGAGAAAGCCGATGACTGATGAATCACGCCTGGTCATGCTGGGAACAAATCTAAAACGATTCACTTATGATGAGCTAGAAGAGGCCACTGATGGATTTAAGGATGAACTGGGAACTGGGGCTTTTGCAACAGTTTACAAAGGTACTCTAGCCCATGATAATGGAAATCTTGTTGCAATCGAGAAGAGTCTTCCGGAGAGTGAGCGATGGGGGTTTTGATGATTGAGAATTACAGAAGCAGTGGTGATGAAGAAGGGGAGAAAACTGACCTGGAATAGAGGCAACAGAAGTACTCTCCCATACTGGGCCCACTCTTGCATATTTCCCCTTTGCATGACCACTTTTTGCATGGCCACCTTGGACGTGTAGCCTTTGACCATGAGTCCTCACCTTCTATTTCCTCATTCTCTATTTTTAACCATTGCTCCTGATCCCATTTTGCAAGCATTTTCTCGGAATCTGGTTTTCAAATAACCCCAATTCTCTCATTTTTCCCTCTTTCATCCTTAGAATGTTAGGGTTCCAAAAATCCCATTTTTAATAAAACTTGATTGCCATCTTTTCTTCTTGGCAAACAATTTCAACATCTCTTTTGTTTTAAAATGTTTTAAAATAAGTGTGAATTAATTTCCGTAATTCTAAGCGATGGAATTTATGGAATTAATTCATGCAAAAATAAACGGGCTTTGGTGGGGGCCCTACATAAGTGATTTTTGATCGATTGATTTGATCCTCACACTTGATTGATTCATTCTGCTCTATGACACGCTTGAGTTTATTCTTTAATTATGTGCTAACCCTTTTTCTTGATAGCGCATGAAGGATCGTTGCCCAGGTACGCGCTCATTCTCACTCTGGTTAATTCATATGTATTTTTTTTACTCTCATACGTGCATGATTGATTCGAGTATTCATTGATTTCCCCATCATTGCCACATCAACTTCATCTTATTAGTAGAGACCCGACTTTAGGGACTTAGAGGGGTGCTATTACCGTACCTTCCCGATAAGTAACCTGACCCCCGAACCCAATCCGGTTTTTCACAGACCACCTTTTCCAAAATAAGGAGTCACACTTAGGGTTTTCTTTCTTATTTTGTTTACCCTTTAAAAATAAAACAAAAATAAGTGGCGACTCCAAGTCATTTTTCCTAATCAATAAAAATCAATTCTTCAAATAAAAATCGAGCTCGCCATCGAGTGGGAAACGCATTGAGCCGAAATGTGGGGTCCACACTACCTCTTCGAGAGGTTTTTCACTTTCATTTAAGATAGATTTGGAATTTTTTTTAATTTAATTTTTTTTAAATAGTATTTTAAGAGATAATCTTTCATTTTCAATTTATTTTCTCTTTTTTATTCAAACAAAATTGCGATAGATTTTAAATTATTTTTTCTATTACGATAATTTAAGAATTATTTTTTAAAATTGTCACACTCTTATAAAAAAATCCATTAAAAAGACAATCGGCAAATTAACTACGAAACAATTGAATTCACACATATTAAAAGAGAGAAAGAAAAGATAGTGTATTTTATTGAGATCTAATTAGAAAGTTGAATAATTAAATTCTTCTTTTAAGAAGATTCATCAAAATGAAAAAATAATTTCTTAATAATAATAATAATAATAATAATAAAATTTAGTTTGCGTAGAGTTAACCCAAGGTTTATTGCTCAAAATTACCTCAAGGTTATTGAAATGAAATTCCAATAGATTAACTTCGCCTATATATTATTTGAAATTTAAGACTTCTTTATTTATATTTGTATTTATCAAATATTTTTATATATCAATTTGAATTAAAATAAAATAAAATTTTTTTTTTTATTAAAATTTACACAAATCATCAAGCCTAAAATATATTCATAAAATACAAAAATTATAAAAATAAAAATTTTGAGAGTAGAAAATCTAAAAATATTTTTGAAAAGTAGGCCATCCAAAATTTTCTCATCCCTGAACTTATTTTTTTTTTTAAAAAAAAAGAAGACCTTTTTCGATTGTTTCTCATTTTCCCTCTTTCTATCTCGTTTTTAATTACACTGGCTTCGCCCCCTCTCGCATCAATCCTGTTTTCTGATTCCGTTTCTAATTTCTACTCCTCTCTCGCACGACTGAGAGAGCCATGAGAAGCTGAAAACTCCAGGTTGAAAATTTTAGGGTTTTCAGGGAAAATGTCATCGGGAAGATCGAAGAGTCTCACCGACGGAGACTTGCAAGTCATTCCGGCGCCGGAGAAGCCAAAGCCTGCCCTTCCTCCGCTTCCTCCAGTCGTAGGATCCATGGCGCTTGTCGAGTATGCGCCGCCAGCTCCATTGGAGGATGAGGAAGACCTGGAAGTTAAGCTTCGGCGGATCATCGATCACGTTCCAGTTCGTGTCAGCAACACCTCCGGGAGTTCCGCTGGTTCGGGCTCTGGAGACTTCCATCAGGTAAAGCACCCATCGTTTCTGTGTATTAAAACCCTAGAGTGGAATTCCGTGTCTAAATTGTTCAATCTCGTGTTTTTAAATGTTGCTGGTTGATTCAGTTGTTTAACCTAATTGTTTCCTCTAATTTCTGAGAGAACATGGGAAGAGAAGAAATTTAAATCGTCGACCAGATTTTTCATTATTTAGGGGCTGGAAAAATAAAACCTTTATTATACTGAGCTTGGTGATACAACTATGTTGAGCGTTTTGTATATTCATTTTTCACAATTTGTGCTGTAGTGAAAAAACTAAAATGAAAGAGGCCAGAGGAAGTTTTACAGTGATTTTCCTTTTTCTTTACGCAAATAGAGATAAATTAAGGAATACCTGATGCGGGAATGCCACCGTATAGCGAGGAAGTATAAAGAGAGCACCACAGAATGAAGAGACAAAATAAAACAGGAACTACTTCCTAGTCCTAGCTTAAACTTTCAATGAAATCCAACAAGGGGCAATTACCACCCCTAATGGGATTTTCGACCATTTCTCCTTAAAATCGCAAGTCATTCCTGCTCTCCCCAAATGCACCAGAACAAGCAGAGATGAGCTATTCTCCACACTTTTCTCCTCCTCTAATCCAGCTTTCAAGCAGGCAGCCCTAGAAGAAGAGATTATACCCTGAAGAACTCACTACAATCCAAAAATTGTGAATAAGAGATCCCACTGCAAAAGGGCTTTGTCATAGTAAATAAGAATATGGTTTGTTGTCTCCTATCAAGTTTTACATTAGCTACATTTGTTTTGAGAGAACAGCCCTCAAAGGGCACAAAAACCTCAAATCTCCTTTGCTAGGAACTGCAGCAAGCTTACAGAAGGCGAAGAGTGGTAAAAAGAGTTCACCATGAAACAGCCCTCTGTTGCCCTTCTTCCACAAGCTACCCACCCCTACCCTAACCAGGCTTATGGAATGAATGCACTCCAGAAGGTTTAGAAGGTTTTCTATATGGAGACATGGAGAATGGGAAGAAATATCATTTAGTAGGCTGGAGGGAGGTGTGGTCTCCTTTGATTTTAAGGGGTTTAGGTGCTAGGTTGTTTTGTTTGTTTAATGAAATCGTGTTATAAGAATGGTTGTTGACATATGCTATATAAAAATAAAGTTTGCGGGGAGGAGTTGTGCCTGGGAAATATATGAAGTTCCTATGGGTGTGCCATTGAAATGTGGAAGGATATTAGAAAGGAGTAGGGTGGTTTTTCCAAATTTGTGGTTTTTGAGGTTGGGTGTGCAAAAAGTGCACTTTTAGAGTAGAATTGTGGATCAAGTGGTGTATATCACTAGTAAGGTTTTCAGTTCTGGTTAATGGTGCTCCGATAGGCTTCTTTAAGAGTTCTAAGAGTCTAAGACAAGAAGATCCTCTCTCACCTTTTTTGTTTGTAATTGCTATGGAGGCTTTTAATTGCTTGCTCAAGGGGGCTAAGGTTGGAGGTTTTTTCTGGGTTGGAGGGTGAGTGGTAAAGGTGGAGATGGAGTGGATATCTCCCATCTTTTGTTTGTCAGTGATATGTTAATTTTGTGAAAACTGAATCAAGATCAGTTGACTTACCTTAGTTGGTTGCTTATATGGTTTGAGGCCATTTCGAGGCTTAGCATTAACTTGGAAAAAAGCGAGTTAATTCTGGTGGGAAGGATGGAAAATGTAGAAGAGTTGGCCCTTAAGTTTGGTTGCAAGGTGGGAGCACTTTCGTCATCTTACTTGGGTGTCCCCCTTGGTGCTCCTTTCAAGTCTATGGTGGTATGGGATGGGATAGAGGAGAGGTCTTGCAAAAAATTAGTCATGTGAAAAAGACTGTACTCATCCAAGAGTGGGAGGGTTACCCTAATTTGGAGCACTTTCTCTAGCATGCCTATCTATATCATGTCTTTGTTCGTATTCCAAGGATAGTTAGGATGGGGTTGGAAAGGATTTCCTTTGGGGAGGAGGAGCCCTGCCCTTGAGCGGAAGCCTCACTAAGTAAGGTGGTCCATTATTTGTACAAATAAGAGCAAGGGTGGATTGGGGGTAAAGAACCTTGCTAAACTTAACAAAACCCTTCTAGGTAAATGGATTTGGCAGTTCGTAAAGGATAGGAAGGCTTTGTGGAGGCAAGATATTAGTGGCAAGTACGGTGTGGAATAGGGAGTTGGCGCTCCAAGGTGGTAATAGATAGTTATGGGGTAGGGTTATGGAAAGCTATTGGAAAGGGTTGAGGACTTTTTAGGTAATAGAGTTGCTTTCTTAGTTGATAGTGGGCGAAGGATGAAATTTTGGAAAGACAAGTGGTGTGGTGATGCGACACTATATACTTTTTCCCCTGCTCTTTATGTTATTCCTGATTCTAAGGATGATTGGGTGGCGGATGTTTAGCACTCGACAATTGAAGGGGAGTGTTGGACCTCTTGTTTTTCTAGGGCCCTTAATGATTGGGAGCTAGATTTGGTAGAGTGGTTTCTTTTAAGTTTGCAGAGGAGTATGTGCAGGGATTGGGAAGATAAAGTGATTTGGACAAGATCAAAAAATGGGAAGTTTTCTATTAAAGCCCTATATTTGACCTTGGAGACAGGAAGTACAATGCCCTTTCCTACTAGTGTGATTTGGAATTCTTGGGTTCCCTTGAAGGTGGGTTTTTTTTGGTTGGGAGGGTTCTTGGGTAAAGGTGTTAACTTTGGACCGTTTAAAGAGGAGAGGGTGGTTTTTAACAAATAGATGTTTCCTTTGTCTTGAAGAGGAAGAGACCATTGACCACATCTTTATCCATTGTGTCAAGACAAGAGTGTTATGGAACCTTTTGTTCTCTTTGCTTGGTGTGCTTTGGATACTTCCTTCCTTACTTAGAGACACGCTCTTAGGATGGCATGGTTCTTTTGTGGGTAAAAGGCGTAAAAAGGTGTGCGGGCAGCTCCTCCTTGCTTGTTTTGGACCGTTTGGAAGGAAAGAAACAAAAGAACATTTGAGAATGAGGAACCGTTTGTTCAAGGACTAAAACACACTTTCTTTTGTAATATATGGGATTGGTCTAGGTTGTTTTTTATTTGTAGTCCTTCTTCGGTTGTAGATTTTGTGGATTGGGTGAGTTCTTTTTGAGGGGGGCATAGTTTTTTGTTGGTCCTTCTCTTTTTATTTGTGCTTTTAAGCGTTTGTTGTATACCCTTGGTGTACTTTAGAGCGCTGTTTTGGCGCTTTTTGTTTATAATACACTGTTGCTTTACTCATAAATAAATAAAAAAGGTGCACTTTTGGAGTGATATGAGGTGTAGATTTTACATGCTAAGGATGAGATATTTGAATTTGAATTTGTATTTGTATTATATAGCAGTACTAAAGACATTTTAGGGTTAAGCTACTTGACTCAAATCGGTGGTAGAGGAGTTGGAACCTAAGTTTGTTAGGAATATTTAGGTTGGTAACAGGCATGCTTGGAAGCTTTATCAGAAGAGGTTATGTAGTTGCTACTTACTATTGCGGGGTGGGGAAGAAGGGGTTGCATGGAAGCTGTTGAGTGGAGGGATGTTTACTGTAAATTTGCATTCTGGGGCTATGGTGGGTGGTGTAAGGCCATTTCCTGGAAAGGAAGTTTGAGGCTTCAAAGGTGGTTTTCTTTATGTGAAAGGTTCCTAAGGAAAAGATATTAACGGGTAAAAGTCATAGTGAATTGGTGTTGTATCTATAAGAGAGATGGTTAATTATCCAATCACTTTCTTCTTCATTTAAGTGCGGCTCCGGTGTTGGCCTCGTTCTTTGCCCTTTTAGAGTGGAGTGTGCCATGCTTGGCTTCTATAAAGTCAGTTTTGGGCATGGGATAGCATTTTTGTTGAAAGAAGAACGCTGTGGAAGGTTGTTTGCCTTTTTTCTTGGTGTGGACATGCATACTTTTGAACAGAAGGAGCTCTTGGTTATGAAGTTAAAGGAGGTTTTATTAAGATCCCTTTTTTTCTATGGACACTGCAGTGTTTCATGTGGTTACTGAACAGATTTTGCAATGGTGGCACTGTAAAGGGTGCTTGTTTTTCTCTCTATTTTTCATGTCTTTTTCCCTTGTTGGTGTACTTTGTACACATGGTATGTACTTGGATTACATCTCCATAGGTGGCTTTAATGGATTTTAATGTGGAGTTCAAAATTTCCTTCTTCTGTGGCATGGGATTTGGAATTTTGGTTTATACAATCCCTTTGGTTACTGAATTATTAGGATCTTTTGGCAAGGAGTTAAAGATTTGGAATCTTCTGATAAAGGATGTGAGAAATATTCTCAAAATTGGGCTACATTGTTCCCCCCTTTGAGACTCACATTTCAAAGTGGAGGCAAAACAGTTCAAGTGTGCTGCTGTTCAGATCTGGTTTAATGTCCTAGGAAGCCATAACACAAATTTGGTTTAAACATCAGGAGTTTAGTATCACATGCTTACAGGGCCATGTGCTGGCTCCAAATTGCTTGGAGAGAATTTTAGCAGCAGGTTTAGATCAGAAAGTTAAAGTTCGAAGAGATGCTAAAACAATGTACACACCATGTGGCCTCTTGTGTGCCATAAAGGAACGTAGAGGAAGGGAAGGAAAAGCAGAGAAGAGGGAGTGGAGATGGGGCAATTTTGATAGAAGGTGAAAAAAAAAAATGTGCAAGTTGTGGAGGCAGAGAAGAGGAGGTACTTGATAGGGCAAAATGGGAGTGAGCATGCACTGAGTATGAAGCTTGCTTGGATGCATAGCCTGGTTCTAATGAGCGTGTGCATGCATTGTCTGGATGGTAGCTATCAAAAAACCTTGAGAAATGGTAGTTTTGTGTGGCATCTTAAGGTCTTTCTAAATGGACAATTCTAGGATAGAGTGAAATAGAGAATAAGTGAACCTCCACTGTTTAGGGTATGTGGCATGGATGTGGGCAAGGGACATTGGCACAACAAAACACAAGTAGTCCTTAAAATGTAGGACATGGACACTGAGGGACCTTAATAATATTTTTTAGTATATTTGCTCATTTTCATACTGCAGCAAATATGAAGCCCCCTTGAGCCTATGTGTTTATTCAAATTACCTGGAGCTTGTTGTGTTGGAAAAACTGGGCAATTTTCTTCCTCCTAATGGGTAGGTTAAATTGAATACTGATTCCTTTTGACTTCTAAGGCACCTGGGTAATGCCTGGAGATAGGCATGCTTCAAGATGAAGGCAGAGGGTTATTGTCTACTCCTCTAGTGGAGGGAATTTGCTAAGCTTTTTTTGGAGAGTTATGAGCCTTATACCAGTAAGAAGCTTGCCTCTGGGACATTGATGAGAATGGTGCTGGTTGAGTCCAATTCTAAAAAAGTTGTGAATTGCCACAAAAGAAGGGCCTCCAAGTTTGACCCTATGGACATTTAAGTGAGACTTCTTGGTAGGATTTGAGAATGGTAAAACCAAGCAAATTAACTGGGAGAACCAGTGTTAACCATACGATTTCTCATTATTTTTCATTTCCATTTCTTTACTCTGGATAAGTTGATTTCTCTTAATTAAACATTCCAATGGAGCAGATTGACCGCCTCCTATTTGGATTAATGCAATGGAAACTGTAGTTTCTTTCAGAAAAGGTTATTAATTTTTTACATCACCTTGAAATCTACTGGAACTGCATTCTTTTTATTATCTATATTTCTTTCGGTTTAATTTCACATTAACCCAAGGATGCTGTTTATTACTTCATTACTCACTGCTGCCCCTTCAATAATGAATAAGAATAAAGGATTTTTTGTTCATCTTTGCCTTCTGTCTGATTATACCCTGTACTTTGGTTTCATTTTTTCCCTCAATTATGGTTGCAAACAGTACCGCCAGATGAGACGTAAAGAGCAAGACCGACTTGCAAGGATGGATGTGGACTACCAGAGAAGAAAAGAAATAGCGGAATTCAATATGAGACAGGAGGAAAGAATGAAAGCTGCAGAAGAACGGACAGCAAAGAAGCGTTTGAAACGCCAGAAGAAAAAGCAGAGGAAAAAAGAGAAGAAGATCAAATTGAATGCTGGTGGGGAAGAGCAGCAGAAAGAAGAATCCTCAGATGATGATGGAGACTCCTCTGAGAATGGTGAAGATATTGTGAAGCGAACAAGCTTGTACTGAAATTCTGTCCAAGCCCGCAGTTGAAGCTCGGTTCCATATCGACATCTCCAAGGAAAGGAAACTGGAGGAGTCACCAACTTCATTGGATTTGAGGGTTCTGTTCCAAGTTATTATTAATGCCAAACTTGTATCTCAACTTTGGAAGGTGAAAATGCGAATGGAATAGTTGATTTCGCATAGGAAACAAATTTGTTACCTAGTTAAAAATTGAAAAAGGTTTCTGTCTTTTTCCACACTCCCCTAGGGTTAGAGTCTTTGTTATCTAGTCAGCATCATGTTCAACAGATAACAGGTCTTTATGTCTTTACGTTGTCAATGTCAAAATGGGTTGTGTCACGTTAAATGTACTTTTTCTTTGCGTAATTATAACTTGATATGACATAAAAATATATATATTATTCTTTTTTTCCCTAAGAATTTTCCAAGTATCAAATATAAATTATATATTTTTCACTTTTTTTTTCTTCAAAATATCATTTACCATTTTATCCATGTGATAAAATTGGATGAAAAAAAAAAGTAAATAAGTATGGTGATTTTATATTTAAAAATAAATGTTCATGTCTCATTAAGCATTTCTCAAATTTTGTTGCGAGGAAAAATGACAAATCCACGAGTGAGAACGTAACAAATTTACGCTTCAAGAAAACCGAAATGATGGAGTGTTAGAGAAGTCGTGGGATTGAGCATTTTTTGGGGTTGGCACTCGCACTTGGCATTATTATTTTTATATTTTTTTTTGGTGGTTTGCCAGTTTCCGTCTTTTCAAATCTCTCCGTTACGACTTTAGATTCTCTCTTTTGTCTTCTCTATATATTCAATTCCGTTTGCCGGAAACCCTAATAATCGCCATGGGCGAATCTGATCATCCTTCTCGTATCTCCGTTCATCAAGCTCTTGGCGGTGGTTCAGGTCCTCTCTCTGTCTCTTGATGTATTTTCCCCCCTTGCAATCCTATGCGAATGGATCCTTTTTCCTTATTGTACTGTCGTTTGCTAAATTTTCTCCAACTTTCCCTCTCACCATGGAATCATGCTCTATAGCATTGGATTCTACGATATTTTTATTCGAGTTCTTTCTTGATTTTTTTTTGTTATAATTTTGTGATGGCTGTTAATCTTGCAGTTGCTGATTTCCTGTTGTGGAGACGGTGGTGTGGAGCGGCGGTTTGTCTAGTCTCTGCAAGTAGCTTGTGGTTTCTCTTCGAACGAGCCGGCTATAACCTATTGTCTTTCGTAGCAAATGTGGTGTTGCTTTTGGTTGTGATCCTCTTCCTGTGGGCCAAATCTGCATCTATTCTTAATAGGTATTACAACTCTCTTTAATTGCCTCTACTTTTGATTATTATTATTTTTTCTGAAAATTTTCCTATGTTTGATCATACCAAAAATATTTATTTGAAAGAACTTCTGGAAACTCTCCTTTGAAGGTATAATTAGGTTGATGGATACTCTACTGTGAATTAAATTTGTCATGTCTTGACACTTGATAGTTAGCTTTGGACCGTGAAATTTATTTGATTATTCTCAGGAAATAAACCTTTAAACCCCTAGTTAGTACTTCACTCTGAAACGGAGGTACACTTTGTGGTGTCTCTTTTGAGTTTCATTTGGACTATACATGCATGTGAAGTTCATTCTATGATAGAAAATTTTCATCTGCAAACATTTTATCTTGAAATATATTGAGGAAATTAAGTTTTGCTGGATGGGGTTTTTGAAAATGATTCAGACCTCTGCCTCCCCTCCCTGATATGGAAATCTCAGAAGAATCTGTTGTGAAAGCTGCGGATGTCATTCGAGTATGGATCAATTATGCGTTATCAGTTGCACGGGACATTGCAGTTGGTAGAAATGTGAAACTCTTCCTCCAGGTCTGTTCAGGAGTTGACCTTTCTCTAAATCTTTTAAGGGATTGGATATAATCATGCTTTGCCTTTCTGTGGTTGCTGAGGTAACCGGGGAAAAGAGAGAAAATAAGATTTAAGATCTTATGTTTCTTGTAGGACTTATTTTTCAAAACGAAGAAAAAAAAATGGAAAAGAAAAGAAAAAAAACCTTAAATGAGGTGGTCATCCAAATAGTTGTATCACACTCTGTTTGGTGGAGTTTCTTTATTTCCTGGATTTGAAATTGGAAAAACAAAAAATTCACAGGATTGAATTTTAATTTGTTTTCTTTTCCTACCTGTTCTCAGAAACTAAATGGAGCTTAATTGATTATAAGTGTTTGATTGTCTTAACAAAATGGGGGGTTGGTTCTTCAGGTTGCCTTTGGCTTGTGGGTTGTTTCATATATTGGCAGTCTCTTCAACTTCCTGACTCTTGTCTATATTGGTGAGTGTTTTGCTGCCTATGTTCTGTATGAGTGTAAACTTTCTTTTAGAAGATCATATGCTTAGTCTGTTATGGTTTTTGATTTGCGGCAGGGGTTGTTCTCAGCCTTTCAGTTCCTGTGTTATATGATAAGTATCAGGACCACATTGATGACAAGCTGAGGGTAACACATAGAGTTGTTCAAACACAGTATAAGAAAATTGATGATAACATCCTAAGAAAGATCCCAATGCCCATCAACATGGGGAAGAAAACTCAGTAGACCAAGGGTACTCCTCTCTCTCTCTCTCTCTCTCTCACACACACACACACACACACACACACAAATGAATACAAACACAATGCATTGTATAATATTGAAACAAATCATTTGCTGATTCATCTATTATGGTTCTAATAAATGGCTATTTTTGCAGGATGATGTATTTATTAAAATAATATTAAGTTCAGATGTATTAAAATATTCAGACTCTAAGAATGCGCATAGTTGTCCTCAGAAAGGGGCAGTGTAGAAACATTGTTTGTCCAAATCTAATTTTCACATTGTTGAGTTTTTGGGTACTTTGTTAAAGTGGAATCATTGAGTATGGGTAGTTCTCCAAAGGGATTCATGCATGATTTTTGTTACTCCCTTTTATTCGATTTTCAATCCGCCTCCATATGCGATAGCAGTAAATTAGAGGAAGTAATAATGGTTATTGTCATAATTTCTTGTCACATAAGGATTTAAGGATTTATGGGTTTTGTGTATAATACTAAATAGTTCTAGAAACTCATGGATATATTTGTCATCGAGTCATAGAAATAATGTGAATCTTAACATGTTTGGACCATTTGAGATGGAATTTCCCATGTTGAAAATTATTATATTTAATGCATGGAATTTTGGAAGATGATTGCTTGTTTATAACGAAGTTTATACCATTGCAGAAACTTGATTCTAACATCTTTCCAAATAGATGCTTGCCCCATAGATTTCATGTTAAAGTTGATAATTCAAAGATAGGATATGGTTAATCTTGATGCTGTTGTTTTCAAGAGTTTGCTAGGTTAATATTCCTATGTAACTTCTCCCTAACAATTTTGATATTAATTAATTAATTAACATAGAGGATTGCTGAATGTAGATTTCTTCATTTAGTTTGACCTATATGAAAAAATCACATGTGACATTATCTAGAATGTATATGACAATCATGAAAGAAGGGAAAAGAAAAGTGAAAAAACTGAAGGCTGTTCTTCTGAGCTCAGTAATATGGGCTTGCAACCTAAGTTGCGGCACTTTTCAGATATTGCCTCAAATTCATGAACATGTGGAGGATTTTTTTCAGCATTAAAAAGGAGTAATCATTGGTACTCTTTTCTTTCGTAAGCACTATGTTTTCAATCTTGAAAAGTTCAAACTCTTTATTTCCTTTGTCTTTATAGGGAAATAGATAATACTTCAAAATGCAATTAAGGAGGTGAATCTTAGTGACAGAATGTGCACAAGGATCACTCTAGCACTGCTAAAAAGAAAAGAAGAGCTGTAAGGTAACAAGTGACAGGCTACAAGCCTGAAATCATCCTCCCACAATCAATAGAATCAAAAAGTGTCAAACTTCCTCCCCCAAGGGGTGATTTTCGGGGGAGTACGCATGCTTTTCTCAGGTCATAGCTTTCACTAGGTTAGACGAGTACAACAAAATTAGATTAACCACTAGTCTCTCTTGAATTAGGTGTGCACTTTTTCCGAACTTAAGGAAAGCATCTTTCAACTTCAATCCTAGTACTACCCTTTTTTATAATAAGGGAAAACCCCAACTCCTCTTTAGGCACAAGGGACTTAAAATAAACCCCGGACACACACAGCAGCCACAACCCTTGTGAATCAGGTAAATTGAGATATTTTAACATCTGTGGGAGTCAAGCCCAGTTTGCCCAAGTTTACGGTTTGCCATGAGCTCACCCCTTAATCGCTCAACCATACATGTAGATTCAACATTCTATCCCAGCCAGAGACAACTAATGTTGGAAAACAAGATTAGACCTGCGGGAGGGTGCCAAGAAAAATAGTTCACAACATTGTGAACCCTCTCAAGGAACTGCCCACTAAAACATGTTTTGTCCATTATTGTTATCTGTTGATAAAATGCAAAGCCATAAAAATCCTACATTCAATATTCAAAGGCGGATGGATGATCCTAAGGAATCTCATATTCCAATGAACTAGCCTACTCTCCAAACACCAAAAGTCAACTATCAGCCTATTCCTAATGATTGGCCAAGACAAAAGGGGCAAGAGAGTGATCATCAAGACTTAACCTCCCCACACCAAAAATCAAGTAAGAATTTATCCCTATGACAAACCCATTAATAAACTTGTCATGCCTTGAAAACATTCTAACCTTTTTTGATAGCTTCAACCCACCTTTTTTGGTGTTATAGACAGGGACCTTTTAGCTAGACGGAACTTGTGTGTGAACGTCAATCTCCACCCACAAAAATTCCCGTTGGGATTTAAGGCAAACCAGCACATAAAGGAAAACATAATAGTGCATGTGAGAAACTACTTGATGATTTTATATAATACTAAGCTGTATTTTTGCTTATGACACTCAATTCTTTAAATGAAAGTTCATGCGTTATTTTGTGTATAACAACATACTAATTCTGAGTGTCACCTATATTTAGTTGCATTGTTGGCCACTGATATTGGTTAAGAGTGATGCATGAATACCACGCTCTAATTAAAGCCATGTGTGAAGTTTCATCTCTTGTGTTCCAAATTGTGTTGTACTTGTAATTTCGCTCACTGTGGTTTTGCTTAATCTGTTGTTTTCCTTCTGAAGCACATTCATTTGATACAGGGGTCCCAAGTGGCACAGCAAAATTTGAGTAGGGCTTAGAGACAGGGTTTTCAAAGTATGAAGTATCTTGAGGTTCCTTTTTTTGCTGGAGGCTGTCAGTGTCTATTTCAACCACCGGTTAGTATGACAAACCATCAGGAGCAGCCACCATCAACTTTGACCTTTTTGGGATTATCTTCAATTTTTTCGTAGTCTTTACGGAACACCTACTGTTGATCAACTTTGGTCTGGGACATTGACCCATGTTAAACCTTTCACTGGTTGAAGAAATTCTCCTCAAGTAGCAACTTGGTAATTGGAAAACGAAGTTTGATTCCCTGACGTGCTGCTGGAGTTGTCTAAAATCTATTTCCTTTTATCAGTTGGAAAGGATTTTTATGTTTTAATTGGTTTGAAGATTTATGCTTTTATGTCCGTACAACAAGATGGCTGGTGCCCCGATACTAAAAAGAGCTGCTTCTGAGAAAATTTTCTACAAACTACCTGTAGACTTGAGCTTGCGTGCAAGCCTTTGGTGGTATTGGTGTCTAAATTCCTTGTGTGATTGTTTTGCCTTGTATACTTTTAATTGTCGTGGAAATTTGGGTTTATAAGATAAGAAAGATACGCCTCATTGTGAACAGCCAACCTAATTAACCAAGAATCAGATTCTGGGTAATGGCGAAATCACTTTCCCTCCATTTTGGCAATCAGGTTGTTAAGAAAAAGTGGGTGGGTGGAGTGCCATTTAGTCCATTTGGGTTGTGTGGTTGCAAAAAGGGTTTGAAACGTGGTTGGCTTGCCATTTGAATTTCCTGAAATAATGAACTGTGAAGTGAAAGTATTATCCTTAATATCTGAATTGTTTACTCCAAAGGACACTGGGATTATGTCTACACTCGAAAAGTTTTGGAGGGAAAGTAAATGAAGAGAGAAAATATTGTTAAAACCTTCGCCTTTTTTCCAAAACATTTTGCGCATTTATCTAAGAAAAATCTTTTAGTGTTTTTTGTTTTTTAAATTTCTTATTTTCAGTATTCAAAAATGAAAAAAAAAATTATTTGTTTAGCTGCTTTTTTTTAGTATCTTTTAAAAATCAAAAATACCGAAAATGGATTTAACTTTTTTCGCTATTAGTTTTCTCGCGTTCGGAAGTTCCAAAAAGATTCTTAGTGATAGGGTTGTAATTTAGATGGTTTGGGTTAACCCAAGTTTAGTTCAATCCAAGCCTATTTTCTTTTGGATTGGGTAAATATATGATTGGATTGATCATACTAATAAACATTATATAAGTTCAACACACATTCTCCTAAATATTTAAGGAATCAACTTATTTTAATGAATAAAAATCTACTAGTAGCATTCGTAATACTCGATTACAAATGTTTTTCATCACTCTTAACATGTATATATATATTCATGCTTAACTGTATTCAGTTAGAAACTGGCGGAAGAAACAGACTTCAATCTGTGTTTGAAATGAGAAATGAAATTTGCCCTATTTCCAGTACTCTACTGCCCATAATTATACCAAATTGTGAAGGTAAGTGCAAGGTTGCAAAAACTCGGAATATGAATACACAACTTCACGGTTACAACAAACTCCGGCAGAAACGAAAGATTACTCTCATCATCAATTTTATGGCTCCAAAAACATGGTTACACGAATGTTGTAATACATTTTTGTTGAAACCCAAACAGGCTGGGCTTAAGCAGCCTTGGGAACTGGAATCGTTTCTGAAGGCGGTAGTGTAACTGAACGCAACAGCTCCAATGAGAAAACAAGCCCCAAGAAATGAGAAAGGATAGTGTTTGCCGAAGCCTGCAATCAAACAACAACCCATCAAGATCAGTTGCCTCCTACTTGGAATCATGGCTTTTAAAGTTTATCCTTTAGTAAAGCATGATAGCAGTTCAATACAGAATTCAGGAAGTAAATTTGCCTAATCAGAGCACTTTCCATGCCTTGGCCAAGGAAATAAGAAGACCACGGCTGCTTTTGTCAAACCAATGTTGCTAAATATTTTCTCTGACCTGATACAGAACTCGGGGGCTTGCTGGGAAAATGCACACCAGGGAACTTAACTACTCTTAGACAAGATACTCTGGACAGAAAGGATAAATGGACTACTGGATTTGAGGAACTTTGGAAGAAATTATGAAGTTTGAATCTGGATTTTTTTATTTGGGTTTCTTTCCCTTTATTTTGACATTTTTTACCCTCCATAAACAGTTATTCTGGATTAGCTCTGGATTTGCGATCCTTATTTGATTATGTCAGTTATAATGCCATATGATGTTTGAAAAGAGGAAGCCCTAATTTTATTTTGAATGATTCATATTCCAGATAATGCTAGATGGAACATTTGTTGCCTTCAATTAAATTCCTAATTTTTTTTCCCCAAAACAAGCGGAAAATGGTCATAGCACAAGGCCACAAAGACAGCAACAACCTTCAGAAGCAATGTAACTGACAAGTACACAGAAAATAAATCAGGAAATCAGAAGCAGTAGAAGGTAATTTATCCAGTATATGGATTATTGAACCTAAACTACTCAAAAAGTCAAAAAATTAGGAATAGAGCTTCTTTTGGTTGTTCCTTCTTGGGGTTAAAAGTGCAAAAGATTTGGAACTGATTAGAGTTACGTCAATTTCTTCATCACGATCAACAGAAATTTGGATTTGCCTATTTAGGATTATTTCCATGAGTTTGCATCTAAAATTTTACTGATCTTCAAAATGAAAGCTGGAATTTGATATAGTACCTACCTGCACCAAGAATACATCCAATGCAAGAACAGGACTGGACCCGGGAGAGATACCCTGGTAATAAGGATTTGCTGATGTAGTAAGAGCCTTTGCAACCAACAATCCAACAGTAGCTTGCATGCCAAGAATTGCAGCACCCATTCCCAATAAGTTCAGTACTATACCATTTTTCAAACTTTTCACGACATCAGCCCGAGGAGGAGCCTGAAAACAAAAGCAAACAATAGAACATTGTACCTTTAAAGGTCTTATCCAACAAAATACTTAAGGACATAGTTTCTATTGACTTGAAAAAACAGAACCAGAACCAGCATCACCACTCTTATCCCAACAATTTGTCATGACTTTAAGGATCAAAGTATGGTCTATCAATATTGAGATTACCACACTGCAGGTTGTCTACTTGATGCCATGCTCTATAAATTAATGCCAAACCCCTAGGAGGCTAGTTGGCACCAGATGGGCTTGCTATATACCATGGCCAAGATCATTTTTCAGGCGTAGGAGCACATTTCCATGCATTTCATGCATCAAAATTAGGTGTAAAACAAATCAGAGATTATAGGAATGCAGAGGTACAAGTTTCTGATAGAGCTCTAATTGTTGTTTTATTTGCCTTTGAGTCCACTATAGGAATTCATACAACAGGGGTATGAGAGATCACATGAATCCAAAATGTCAACTGGGTGGCCCCATAAGAAGCCAACCAAGTATCAGTTTGAGACATACAGAGAGGGTTTGTTGCTGGTGCCATGTTGACTCTCCAGAAGCTCCACATGGAGATCAATGCCATTCACTACTGACCAACATACAATCTAAATTCTAAATGCTGTCATGAGACATATGCTAATTTTATTTGTAAGGGGAGGGATCAAAATAACTGTAGAGAATGAAAATAAGGCATGATTCTGCATTTTCATAGTAAGGTGTAGAGAGACTGCCTCATGCCATTCAAGCAGCAGGACCATAACAACTAACCCAAGGACAGATGACCAATACAAAACTATGTTTTAGAAAGCCCTTCTTGACTCAGAAATATGCCTCATCACTAATCATTTTCAAGAGAGATCTATTTACAGTTGTATTAAGTTGACATTAGCTGTAGAATTACATAGTTCCATGTACCCCTCACTTTTTTGAATATGTGAGCACACCCTGTCTGTCACAAAAGAACGTGAACTCTCTGTCTCTTTTTCCCATGGGCAAACCAACCTCATCAATGTTTAGTTGCCCCATCAATACCAAGCTTGACAAAATGAGGGTCAAATTAGGTTACAAGCTTCTGAAACTCCTACATGAATGAAAAATCCCTTCTCCAGTTATTTATTTATTTTTTGATAGGAAACGACAAAGGGATATATCCTTCTCAAGTTATTGAGGTGATGCACTTTTTTTATTTTTTAAAGGACAGCATATGGTAAGAAAAAAGTACCAAGCAAATTCAGTTCCATGTTTTCAGCTTCAACTCCTAAAATTATTGATGGCAACCCATTGCCATAGGAAGTGATGAACCTCCCATTCAAAATGACATCCCAACTCCAAAGTTTCAGCTTCTCTGATTTACTTTTCTATTATCATAAATTTACATGATATAAATTCAAGTTAATGAGGGGGAAAATGTGTCAATTGATTCTAGCATCAAAATTCATCATAAAAGTGCTTGAGGAGAAAGATAAAACAAAAATTACACTTCCACGGAATTTCTAATCCATGAATAGAGAAGGCAGCTTCATTAATTTCTACGCTTTACAAATATATCACACAAATCTTCTTGTAAACATGTTAATGTGGAGTTTTCTCAAGTGCATATGTAATGCATTTCTCAGACTTAAGAGATTCCCAAGCACCTTTAGAGCTTGGCCCAAACCAAGTTAAGTGAAGGAAGCTTGGAAAAATGTTGGTAATGAAGATCCGAGACAGAGAAACAAAATAGAGAATAAAATAGTTTGAGAAGGACTAAAGTTAATAAATGAAATCAATTCCCATGCAGAGAGGAAGGAAATCCATGAGCATGGAAAAGGGATTTAAAGCAAGCAGAGATAGTATACATGAGAAATCAAAGACAAAATTGATAGGTGTTGCTTTATATTTTAATGCAAAAAAAAAAGGTTGGCATCTTGATCTTGTATTTTTGTATATCTATCTATTTGTGTTTCTTTTAAGTACTAAGAATTCACTTGGGAGGTGAGAAAAAGTAAGAACGCGAGAGATTGCAATTTGGGTTTTAGATTTTGTATTGTTCAATATGAGAGTTCCTCATGTTATTTTTTCTAAGGAAAGTCCACAGCTAGGTGAAATGGTTGTAGATGACTTGGCTCTAAAGATTGACATTATTAAAGGAAACTGTTAGAAATAAACCTCCCAAAAGACCAGATTAATGAAACAAATAAAAACATGGAAATAATAACGAAATAGAGCAAACAAAATCAACACACGAAATTTACATGGTTCACCCAAAACAAGCTATGTCCATGGAGTTGCTGCAAATCTGCCCTATAAGGAGAAAAATAACCACAAGTGTTTACAAGCACTTACTCCTCACAAACCCAAAACCCAATTACACCCAAGAGAATAATAATTCTCTAACTCTCAAGAGAACCTCACTTTTTCACTAAAAAGAGTTGTACCACTCTTTTTCTCTTAACTTTGGGATCAATAAAATGAGGAGAGGAGGCCTCTATTTATATGCTCCTACCACCACCTGGTTTCTATGTAGATCACACGTTGTTGCCAAATATATGAATGACAATATACGATTCTGATTTGGTTTAGATGCTATTGTCAAATATAAATGACAATACACGATTCTGATTTACCTGTGCCCATAATTTCCTCATCCAACATTCTTTATATATATCTCACACACACATATATGGTTGTGAGATTCTTTGTGTATTTTGTGTCCTAAAATTAAGGACTTTTCTAGCCAACAATCTCCCACTTGAAGAATTTTTCACACAAGATCAATGCAACAACTCATCTCTTTTCTTCTACATTTGCAGGCCAACTGAAGTTGAACATAATTTCAATTTGTCAACTGTCACCGTCTTTGTTAACATATCTGCTGGGTTTTCATTTCCATGAATCTTCTCAAGTCTAAGAGCTTTGTCCTCCAAAAGAGATCGAATGAAATGATACTTTATTTAAATATGCTTCATTCTAGCATGGAAAGATGGATGCTTCGCCAAGTGAATTGCACTCTAACTATCAGAACAAAGGACATTGTTCTCTTGTTTCTTTCCCAACTCTTCTAAGAAACCTTGAAGCTAAATCATCTCCTTACTGGCTTCTGTAACAACAATGTATTCCTCCTCAGTAGTGGAGAGAGCTACAACTTTCTGCAATTAAGAAACCCAACTCATTGCAGTTCCTCCAAGAGTATACACATATCCTATAGTGCTCTTTCTATTGTTGACATCTCCAGCTAGGTCAGCATCAACAAAGCCTTCCAGTTTCATTTCTCCACTTCTAAAACAAAGTGCCATTATTTTAGTACTCGCAGATATCTAAGGATCCATTTAACTACTTCCCAGTGCATTTTGCCAAGGTTGTTCATGTACCTGCTCACCACTTCCACTGCTTGCACAATATCTGGTTTCATACAAACCATGACATACATCAAACTTCCAATGGCAAAGGCATAAGGAACCTTCTTGATGTGATCACGTTCTTTCTTAGTCTTTGGTGATTGCTCTTTGCAAAGTTTGACATGGGCACCTAAAGGCATGCTCATTGATTTAGCATTCTGCATGAACCTGGAGAGTACTTTGTTGATGTACTCTGCTTGTGACAACATCAAAGTCCCCATTGCTCTTTCCCTGCTTATCCTCATTCAAAGAATCTACTTTGCAGCGCCTAGATCTTTCATTGAAAATTGCTACAATAATTCCCACTTTAAGTTATTTATCTCCTGTATATCAGAACCTGCAATGAGCATATCATCTAGATACAAAAGTAAAATAATAAAGCTATTGTCAAGCTTTTTGATATAACAACAATGATTTGCTTGACATTTTGTAAAACCGCTGCTACTCATGAAGCCATCGAACCTCTTGTACCACTGTCTCAGAGCCTGTTTCAGACCGTACAAACTCTTCTTCAACTTGCACACGAGGCTTTCTTTGCCTACTACCATGAAGCCTTTTGGTTGATTCAAATAAATCTCTTCTTCCAAATCTCCATGAAGGAAGATTGTCTTTACATCTAACTACTCAAGATGTAAATTTTTTGCAACTACCATCTTCAGCATCAACCTGATTGTTGTCAGCTTCACTACTGGAGAGAAAATCTCAATGTAGTTGATGCCTGCTTTCTGTTACAATCCTTTGACTACCAACCTAGCTTTGTAATGCTTGCTTCCATCATGCTCTTCTTTGATCCTGAAAACCCATTTGTTATGTAAAGCTTTCTTCCCTTTTGATAGCTCAGTCAAATCCCATGTTTGATTTGACATTAGTGAGTCCATCTCATCTTTCATGGCAAACTCTCACTTGACCAAATCTTCAACCTGAATTGCTTCATCATAACACTCCGGTTTTCCATTGTCAGTCAACAATAAATAATGCAAAGAAGGTGAATAGTGTTGTACCGGTTTAGGAGTTCTCAAAGAGCGTCTCACTTTTGTTAAAAGACTGCATGGTTCTTCTTAAGAGACTTCATTTCCAGGATTTTGCCGATCCCCAAATTGCATTTCCTTCTTAGAGTTTTCCTCAAATTCAATGCACTCCCTCTTTTAAGTTTCAACTTTTGTGTTGGTAGATTTTGCAAATGACTTATCCTTGTGTATTGCTTTCTCATTGAAGATGACATCCCTGCTTCTGATGATTTTTTTATTTTCAAAATCCCAAAATCAGTAGCCAAATTCATCAGTGCCATATCCAACAAAAGCACATTTCTTGGACTTTGCGTCGAGGTTGCTCCTTTCAAATGAGTCAATATGAACATAAGAAATACAACCAAATACTCTCAAATGTGAAAAGTTCGCCTCTTTTCCGCTTCATACTTCTTCAAGTAACTTTTCTCCAAGAGGCACTTAGTGCCCACGGTTGATAAGCTAGGCCACTGTGTTGACGGCTTCAGCCCAAAACATCCTGGGTAAGCTTGCGAGTATTCTCCTGCTTGTGGCACGTTCTTTTAGAATTCTGCTCATACGCTCTACTACACCATTCTGTTGAGGTGTCTTTGGAACAGTTTTTTCCAATTTAATTCCATTGGCTACACAAAACTCTTTAAGCTTCTCATCTCTATACTCTCCTCCGTTGTCGGACTTCAACCGCTTCACTTTCAAGCCCGTCTCGTTCTCTGCCATGGTTTTCCATTTTTTGAAAACATTACAAACTTCTGATTTCTTTTTCAAACAAAAAATTGCAGAGGAACTTCCACCCAGAGCTTTAAACCACTAAGAAAGTTTCCAGGAAAGATTGGAAGGATCACAACGGTCCAGCTTAAAACCTAGCCTCCTTAGACAGAACTAAAAGTTCCCCGGAAAGACTGGAGGGGTCACAATTATTCCTCTTAAATTTCAATTTCCTTAGACTACCTCCAAGCTCCTAGAATACTATAGAACCACGCTCTAATGCCAATTGTTGAGAAATAAACCTCCCAAAAGGCTAGATTAATGAAGCAAATAAAAACGTGGAAATAATAACGAAATAGAGTAGACAAAATCAACACATGAAATTTATGTGGTCTTCTTAAAATAGGCTACATTCACAGAGCTGCTGCAAATCTTCACTACGGGGAGAAAAATAACCACAAGTGTTTATAAACACTCACTCCTCACAAACCCAAAACCCAATTACACTAGGAGAATAATAATTCTCTAACTCTCAAGAGAACCTTACTTCTTCACTCAAAGAGTTGTATCACTCTTTTTCTCTCAACTCTGGGATGAATAGAATGAGGAGAGGAGGCCTCTATTTATAGGCTCTTACCACCACCAGGTTTCCATGTTGATCACACACTATTGCCAAATATATGAATGGTAATATACGACTCTGATTTGGTTTAGACACTATTGCCAAATATTAATGGCAATACATGATTCTGATTACCCGTTTCCATAATTTCCTCATCCAACATTCTTTATATATCATACACACACCTATATGGTTGTGAGATTCTCTGTGTGTATTCTGTGTCCTAAAATCAAGGACTTTTCTGGCCAACAGAAACTAATAGGATAAAAGAGAAAGTAGGCTAGTCAAACACTAGAGAGTTAAGACTGTGAAAAGAGTTCATATAGCACAAAGGATCTTGCAAGGGTTAAGAGCTTTACAACTTCTGATGCCTTGATCAAATGTGGTCTTTCCCTATTGATAGCCAACATGGAACTCTTTGGAACCTCAGGTTTCTAGAGACTCTTTATTACCTTCTTACAACTGCATTATGTATAATAATCCTTTGGAATATTTAAGATAGTCCTGCTCAACATAAAATCCAGCTTTCCACCCAACTCTCAAAAAACCCACACTCTTATGACAGTCTATAGAAACTTCAGTTTGATGGACTTGAGCAGATATGCCTGCACTTTTCTTAACTCGTAGTCGTTGTGTCTAGAATTTGCCACCCAACTAAAATATTAGTGAAGGCTCGTTTTTTTAGGGCATGACAACATGCAGAAGTATGGGTGTGTACATTTCATTGCCATTCTTTTCCTTTTGTTTCATGGTTTTAAATCCTATTCCTAAATAATAGTAACATGACATTATCTAAATAAAAGGTAAGGGAAAATTCACAATTAGCTCAAACATCAATTGCATAATAAATTAAAATGGAACTTGAGAAAACTCATAACATCAAGTTTCAAGCCAAACTTCTTATAGAAGTCACTAATTTGTATAATTTTTCAACCTCAAAATTGTAGTTGCTTATCGGCCATAAGCATCTAATCTAGGCTTAGTAGCTGTCCATATGATCGGGCACAAAATCTACTTCATTTCAGACTTTAAAACAATGCCACTGCTTATGATTGTTAAGTTAACATCACATTTCCATGTCAGGTTGAGTATCTGAAACTCAAAGTGTATGTGAAACCAACAAAAAAGGAGGGGGTGTTGAAATTTGGATTCTCATTTTTTTCAATGATCCTTTGCAGCAACCAAACATAGAGTAAAGACTGTTATGTTAATAGCTTTCTGCCACCATTTATTTCACATTGAATAAAGTGAAGCTCCAATCTGTTGAAAATAATTTGATTTAAGACTCACAAAAGAAAAAGATCCAACCAATGCTTTCTCCTTAGAGATACTAACCCCAAAAATTCCAAGAAAATTATCAATTAAACTGATATGCGACATATTTACATTATCTAGCATTCTCTTCACACCTAAATTCACAGTAGACAATGGAAACAAAGGCATAATACATTTGAATTCTAAAATCCAACTCAAGAGAACACCAGAATTGTTTAGGATTACATACCTTAGATGGCTCACTTGCAGTTTTCCGAAGCCTATCCGAGAGCCGAATATACCCAAATGACCAGAACACCGAAATGAAAGCGGCCACAATTCCACCAGTAGTAGAATAAAAAGTTGCAGGCGAAGATATCTTCCCAGTGATGACAACGGAAAACGAGAGAATCACAGCCGCAACAACAGTACACACCAACTGTCCCCAAAACCCTAAGTTGCCCAACCTCCTGAAATACCTCGAAGTATTCTCCAATCTCTTTGCTACCTACACCATTCTAAACTATAAGTTTCACTTAAAATACACATTACACAAACAATGCCCACGAATTCAAAACAAGCTCCAAACCTAACCCTCAGTTTGTTGCTTAGAACGTACTGAGGAAAATAAAAAATTCAAAAATATCGTATTTCAGTTCTGTTTTGGCTAAAATTTGAATTAGGTCCAGCATACAAGATATTCAAAATCGGAGTTTATTTTAATTTTCCCTCATTTTTCTCGGCAATCAAACAATGCAGGAAGAAAGATGCTGCACCTGAGCGAGTTTAGCTTTCTCGGACTCGTCGGAAGAAGGGAAAGTGGGGGAAATTGAGGAGGCAAGCCTGGTTCCTCTATGACCGAGAGCATCGTAAGAAGAAAGAGAGGGCTTGAGGGAAGAAAGAGAAAGTGAGGAGAGAGAATTTGGAGGAGAAAAAGGGGGATTGGCTGTGGAGTGGTTGAAGGAGAGTGATGAACGCGGGAGACGGCGGTGGATGTTTAAAGGAGAGGGTGCCGCCCTGGGAAGTGGTAGCGCCGCCGTGGGGTTGCCGGAAAGAGCTGCCGGCAATAGTAGTGTCTGCATAGTCGGAGTGAGTAGGAATCTAGTTGAAAGTATCTCCGAAGTCTGCTTGCGTGATAACTCGTCTGGTACTGGCAACGAGGGCCTGTTTGGATTCCAGGAATTTCACTCTCCCCTCTGGAATATAACCCCCAAAACAAAAGAAGGAAAATCTTTAAAAAGACTAACAAAAAAAAAAAAGACAATTATGTTTTGGACTGATTGGTCCAAAAATTAAGCTTTAGTCTATATAAATTCACCTTTTAAGCTCAAGATCCCTGAGATCCAGAGGAAATGTGAAAATCGAGAAAAATGATATAATTTTTTTTTTATCTTTTCGAAAATTATATTTATTGACTATGAAAAAAAAAATTATTAATTTAAATTTTATTTTTTTTTATAAACCTCAATAAAATTCAATATAATTAAGTGATATGGAAAAAAAAAATTCACCATTTTCCAAAAAAAAAGAATAATAAATTATTATTATTATTATTATTTAAAAATCAAATATCTTGGAAATTTTTTTTAAAAAAATTATGTATATAAAAAATAACTAAAAATGTATCAAACTTATTTTTTTTTAACTTATATATTTTTTTAAAAAATAGTTTTCTAAGAATAATAAATTTTTACAATAATTATTAAAAAAATTTAAAATCAAAAAATTTGTCAAACATTATAATAAAAAATAGTTTTGAATGATATGTTGATATTTTCATATTTTATATCTTTTTCATCAATTATGTCATTTATATGAACCAAAACCTAATTTTTAGGTCCATAAGGTTAAAAACATAATTGTTTCAAAAAAAGAAAAAAGAAAATATAAACAAAAAAGAAGCTGAAAAATGTCAAAAGAAAAAAAAAAGTCAACAAATTAAAAAAGAAAATAATAAAAAGGGAAGGATGTGAAAATTAAAAAAAATATATCAAAATACTCTCAAATTACAACTAACTATGAGAAATTTTATTGAAATATGATGGTTGCTAAGGTGAGACAAAATTGCCTACTAGTGGGGGCCTAAAGTCCACGTAAATTGCATAATCGTTGCTAAGGTGGGACAAAATTACCCTTAAACATTGCCACGTAAGATATGATATGGAAATATGGAATGGTGACCGGTTGCAGATATAGCATATGGATCTCTCAAATAGGCAGGCAAACACTGTCGAAGGCTCGAAGCCTTAAACCCATAGGGAGAAATGTAGGTTCTAGGATGATTTCAGAAGAAGAAAAAGGTGATCGCATCTGAAAGAGAGGGCTCGCACATAATCAGAACCACGACGACTTGGAACTTGGAAGCAAGTGATACCAGAAAGAGCGCTTATTTTGATTATGAATCGTGACGACGGGGCTCGTCATTCCATTCACATTCCCATTTCCCTTCAAGACATCCCCATTAATTCGACCGCCACAAACCCAATAGAGTTGCTGGTGTCATGTGCCTTTGTGAAGCCAAGAACGGCAATCTCCGGCAATCTCCGTGTGATTCTCACCAGGTACTCTTCAACCTTGTCTATCTAATGCTTTTATGAATTTTAGGCTATATTTGTTTTAGAGTTTCATACCATCTCAGCAGTGCTAACGTGTAAATTATTATCCAATTGGAATTTTTTTTAAGGGTATTTTTGATATATTTGATTGATTAATTGTTCAAACGTCCTTCAAAACAATTATGGAGAGACTTCTACTCTTTGAGCCCAAATCTACATCTTCTATGGGCCTTGGCCCAAATTTCAGTTCTATTTCTCCTTAAGGCATAATTGTCCCTATGTATAATTAGTACACATCATTCTTATTTTTTATGTTGTATATAGGATGTTGAGTCTATAATTTTTTTCTTTATAACCAAAAAAAATAGAAAAACAAGTCTAGCAACAAGAACTTAGAAATGGGTTTTTGTTCTTAAGAACAAAAAAATAGAATGTTTTTAGATAATATTTTTAATTGTTTTTCACTATTTTCGCTTGTTTTTTAATGATTATTTTAAAAAATAATGATATAAATATGGAGAACGATAAAAAATAAAGTATTATATATAAAAATTATTTTTAAAACATGTTAAAACATAGGAAATAAGTTTAAAGCATTTCATGTTCTTAAACAGATTTTTATTGTACAAAATATTAAAGAATAATTTTCAAATTTTGTTCTTTAAAAATATTTTTTTAGAATCATTTTCGAAAACACTTCCCAATCAGAATCCTAATTTTTCTTTTGTATTCTTTTTGTCTTCTTCCCCAATTGAGATGGGGCTCATTATCCTCTAGTTACTTATCAAATAATTGTCTTGGTGGATAGTTAACGTGTACAAGTATCTCTCCATGAGATTATGAATTCATTTGATAATGATTATATGAAATGTTTATAATATTTCTAACATTCGAAAATTTTTATTAAAAGAGTTATTTAAAAATGTTAGAAATACTTTCTATCATAGTTATCAAACGAACTCTAAGCTCATCAAAATACTCTTACCAGGGTTACCTATCCGAGTACTTAATTTGCACATCATGAGCATCAATCAAATGAAAAGCATTGCAACCATCTCCAAAGTCCAAACATAACTTATCATCCACTAATGATTTGTATTAGGGGGGTCTCCCACAACTCCCATAAAATTTATTATAGTCGTGGCCTCCATGATCCCAGCTTTAACTCATCTGAGGTTAGGCTAAGCAAGCACAGGCCGAGGTTGGTTTAGAGTTTCCCGTGCAAGACAACACTTGGGACAAGGTGGCGACACAAACCATTGTAAATGCTGCGGACAAAGAAATAAACAGAAAAGGAAGTGATGATGAAACCAGGACCAAAAATGACTTCGACACTTCATCATACAAAGAAGGGAGAATTGTGTTTGCTGCCCACTTGTGCTTGATAATTGATATAGACTCATTTTTGTCTCTACTCCGGCACTCTTCACGTGTCAACATCAACAAATTCATCCTTATTTAACTATTTTTGGATTTTTTATTGTTTTTTTATACTCTTTTATTAATAATTAAAAAATCAAAAATATTTTCTATTTTTAAATTATAAATAAACTAAAAATTATATTAATGATTCAAAAACTATGTTGGGAAATAATTTCTAAAAAAAAATTAATTTAAATAAATAAAAATTATCCTCTATTAGAAGTAAATAATTTAATTATTAAAATACTATTTAAAATAAATATATTCACTATTTTCTTTCCTTTTATGCTAAAAAGTATTTTAAAGCTTATTATTATTTTTTACTATTATAAAATAAAAAGTTTGAATTTGCTTTTAATCTTCTTCCTTATTTTAATAACTTTTTGAACATGACTTTTGGTAATAAGTTATATGAAATGTTACAAATTTATTTACTAATGATTTTTTTAACTTATTTGAATTAATTGAAAATTTATCAAAAATAAGCAAAAAAAAAAAAACAGAAAAATGATGGATATAGAGTTTTTATTTTAAATATTTAATTAAAATATTTTCGTATGACCTAATTTTAGAAGTTGATTATATTAGTATATAGTATAGTAGAGATTGAAATTTTCTTATATAAAATGGTTGAATGGTATATTTACTCGTTTTAAATGAAAATTTCCTTTATCACCCAAGAATTATACACTCATGTCATACACTTTATTTAAATCCCACATGAAAATTTCAATGTTTTTCCCAATAATGATGTTTGGAGAAAAAAAATTAACCCTAAGTCATCCACCATTTTATGATAAATAATAAACACTATATGTTTAATTTGCATATTAAAAAATAATAATAATATTTTATGAGGTATTTAAAAATTGTTTAATATATAAGGCAAATAATGTACGACATATTTATTATTTTGTAAGTAAGAAACAAAAAAAGATTTGCTAAAGTATTTAAAAAATATTTATTATATATTCTATAAATTTGGAGAAAAAAAAAAGTATTTGATGATGTCTAATTTAAAAGTTAGAACAAACAAAAAATACTAATATTTTATGACGGGTTTAATACATTTGAGAAATAGTGTAAGCTTGAAATAAATAATAATATTTATTATATATTAAGTAAGTTTTCAAGGTATTTAAAAAATGTTTATTGTATATTATGTAAGTTTTTAAAAAAAATATATTTGATGAGGTATTTTAAAGTTATTTACAGTAAAAACATATTTTATAATTATAAATTTTAACCATTTATTTCTCGTTCAATCTGTTAGAGAAAAATGACTGGAAAATCATTCAACTTAGTTCCAATAATAAACAGGTGAAAGAATGTGAAAGAGTGAAAGAAAGAACAAGAAAGATGCACCAAGGATTAGCTTTTCTATTTAATAGTCAATGATATTTCAAGTTTTCAACTCCTACTCTTTCTTTAGCTTTTTTAATAGTCAATGATATTTCAACTCCTACTCTTTCCTTAGGCTTTGAATTTAAGTATGGGTAACAGGAGAAATTGGACTAATTGGACTAATTGTCATCCCCAACTACCCCCAAAACACGATTCTCCTGAAAAGAACTGCAACTTTGAGTGTCTTCTACTGCTGTCACGGGGGTGAGTTCTGTTACCGACGTCCCTTCCAACATATCCTTGGGTTAAATTTGTACTTGGAATCTGGTGCCAAACCACGTGTAGCTGCTGCTCGAAGTATGGACTCTCGCCAGCAGCTAGCTGGACTCCCCACTCACAAACAGCTCCTTTCTTTTACACTTTATTTTAATTTTGGCTCGATTAGATTCTGACAGGATCTTCAATCGACGGCCATGGTTCCTCTTATATGTTTTTCACGGGCAGCACAGAAAACCTCTTTTTGTAGGATGGCCACTTTGAAGCTTGATCCAGGCTAAATCGGTTTGTCGATATGTTTAATTTGTTTCATCTAAATCACGTCAAGTCTATGGGCAATTCGGATTCGATGCCAAGGCTTGTTGTAGATTATCAAAACGGAATAATTATTTTAGAATTTCTAAAATATAAATCATTATGTACTAATTTGATATAAATAAAGACTCATAAAATTTCAATTATCAAAGATATTTTAATAATTTAATGAAAATAATAAACTCATTAGCCCAATATAATTAAAAAGTAAGAAAGATTAGAAAGTTTTCTTATATTTTTGTGTTTTATTATGTTTGAATAAAATAACATATAATATAATATTAAATAAATAATAATATGTGGGTTCTAGTTTTGATAGATTATTTATACATTCAACTCGCAACGACCCTAATAATTTTATATGATTATTTTTATAATTTAATCCGATGTTAAGCCATTTAAATTTGGAGTACAACTTGAGTAGGTTGACCCAACTTAACTTGACGTTTGTATGGCATTAGACAATCATTTTCAATATTCGGATTGGGTTTGAGTTAGAGTTTTTTTAATTGGAGTTTAATTTGGGTTGCATTCAAACTAAAGAGCCTAACTCAAACTCTGATTTAATATTTTTATAATATTTATAATTCATATTATCATATAAAATAATATTTATTTTTTGTTTTTTATTTTCTTAAAAAAATTATATTATATCATATATTTTTTATTTTTTTAGAAAATATATAAATTTATATTTATTTATTTTACTACCTTAAATTTTATCTTATTTACTATTTGAATTTTAATATAAATACATTAAAAAATTTAAAAAAATATTACAAATAGATTTTGAATTATGTAATTCAAGTATAATTCTATCAACTCGAATCCAATTTGAACAATCTAAATTGAATTCAAGTTTAGTAAAATGAGGTTGAGTTGGGTTTGAGTTGAATACCTTCAATTACAATTTGGATTGGATTGAGTTCAAGTTGATTGTTTTTTAATTCGAGTTGGACTTAGGCTAATTATCAACCCGACCAACTCACCTAAGTTACAACCCTAGTTTAAACATTGACCAGATCAAATTGACCACCAAATACCATTTAAATGATGTTATTACCCGAAGTTACAAATTATCGTGTCATTGTTAAAGGAGATGAATAAAAGATCTGCAAATTTGATAAATCGTAAATATAAATTTATCATAGAATAAAATAAGAAAATTAACTAGAGACTATGGTTAAGACATGGTTCAAATAATAAAAGCCATCTTAGAGGAACGGTTGGACTTTCTCCTAATCTCATATATGCGTTGACATGGAGTAGATGAATCATTAATATAGAGCAGTCAGACCAAATTCCATAATGCCATGCAATAACTTTAATATAAGATGCGCCCATAACAATGATGGGATAACATTAAATAGAGCTAAAAAGATAGCTGCCACAATTATGGGAGAAAGCATGAAGGCATAGAATGAGGAGTGGCTTAGGTTGGGATGCCACATTCTTTTTGAAATGGTCTGCAAGTTTAGTTAGTTGTTGGGGCATCCATGATTGAAATTTGAAAGTAGAATTAAAGCCCCACCCAATTTTTTCCTAATAATTACTTGGCCATGGTTCAATGAGAATGGATGGCTTGTCCTTTGTACCCATTGTGATTAGGGTAATAAACTATTTTGGTTCTAGAGATATATTAAAAGTAAAAAAATAATATTTTCATATTTGGTTAATTGATTGTAAGTTTTAATTTACTAATCTTTTTAATAAACTATTGCGATAATTATGTTTGGTTTCTTGGAAATCTGAGCAAGGGAAATAAAATACAAAGAAAAAAATAGAAGAAAAAAAAGTGAAATAAAATAAAAAAATAGATTACAAGTCAATAAAATATTTTTATTTATTAATTCAAACTAATTTTATTTATTTTAATTCATTGATATAAAATTAACTAATTTTAAAATATATAATTTTTTAACTTGTTTAATTGTCTTTTATTTTATTTGATATTTTTTTATAGTACAATCAAATATAAGAAAATCATTTTTTTTAATATGTTTTTTTGTTTCTTTAGTGTTTTATAAGAATCAAACATAACTAGTTAAGTTATTGATAGGAGGAAAATCCTATAAAAATTTTTTAGGCGATTTTTGTTTTTGTGAATTTTGAGGGAAAACACAAGAAAGAGAAAAAAAATGGAAGAAAAAATAGTGAATGAAAATTAAAAATAGATTTAAAATTAATAAATTATTTTTATATATTATTTTAAACCCACTTCACTTATTTTAATAATTTTAAATAAAAGTAAATAGTTAAAAAATATTTAATTTTTTTTATTAATTTTATTTCTATTTTATTTTCTTTCATATTTATTTTAATGAAATCATAAAAAATTATTTTCCTTAATATTTTTTTTTCCTTTTACAACCAAACATAACATATCATAAATATGATATATTTATGCTACCCTCAAAATACATATGCATTTAATATTGTCCTTAAGATATAATATTTACATTTAATATTGTTGGTTTAAAGAGTAATACCACTTCATGTGCCAATTTAATAGCAATCTTATTTTCTATGATAAATTTGGTAGTACTTTTTACTATATCATTTCATGGATTAAAAAAATTAATACTAAGATAAAATTTTCAATTATGTTTAGTTTTGAAAAGTATTAAAAAAATTTAAGAAAATCGATTTTCTCATATTTGGTTTCATCATGAAAAATAAATAAAGAAAAAACTAAATACAATTAAAATTTATATAACATAGTAAAATAAGTGAAATAAGCTTTAAAAATTAATAAAAATAATTTATTGACTTAAAAAATTTTTTTCTTCGTTTTTTCCTCATTATTTTCTTTTAGGGTATTTTCTCTGCAATTTTCTAAACAACTTTTATTTTAACATTACATTGAAAAACAACTTGAATGACAAAAAATAACTTTAATACACTGTCATTTTAGTACTTGAAGATTTTCTACTTTTTAATTAAAAAAAAACAAAAAAGAATAAAATTTTCCAAATGTGATATTACCGATTCAATACCATTATTATTATTATTATTATTATTATTTTACCAGAATCAAGATTACAGAGGCAACAGAAGTAAACAATGGAATTGGGGTCTCTCACTGTGGACTGTGATGGGGCACAACTCACAATAATCACATGGCGTCTTGTAGTAAATGAATTATTCCTTTTTCTCTTCTTTTTTCTGTTCTCTAGACTCACAGTTGGCTAAGGTCGACGGTGGCCTCACTCATTTATACTCATCTTCCCATGAATACATGTAAAAAAATGGTAAAGTAAAAAGGAACACCTTTCATTCTACACTCTGTGCCTCCCTGCAAGTCCCATCAATTTTCCTGCATTTTCTTTCTCTTTCTGGTAACCAGAACAACAATAGCTAGAGTTGGTCACCATCTTCTTTGTCGCTCTCTGCCTTTTTTCTATATGAATTTGTAGTGGAGATGTGGGATCAGTTGGAGAAAGCATGAGTTTCAACGGGGATTATCTCTGCTCATGGTGGAGGATCACTGCGTTTGCGTTTGCTTTTGCTTTTCTTCTTCTGGTTCGGTGCTCTGCTCTCAACTCCGATGGAGGTCTGTTGCTTTCTTTGAAGTACTCTATTCTCAGTGATCCGTTGTTTGTGTTGGATAACTGGAATTACAACGACCTAACGCCATGTTCGTGGACCGGAGTCACGTGTACTGAAATAGGAGCTCCGGGCACGCCGGATATGTTTCGGGTCACCGGTTTGGTCCTCTCCAACTGTCAGCTTCTGGGCTCCATCCCAGAAGATCTCTGCACGATCGAACACCTTCAACGTCTTGATCTCTCCAACAATTTCTTCAATGGGTCGTTGCCCACTTCGCTCTTCAAAGCTTCTGAGCTCAGGGTGCTTTCTCTTGCCAACAATGTGATCTCCGGTGAGCTGCCGGAGTTCATTGGTGGTATGAAGAGTCTGCAGCTTCTCAACCTCTCCGACAACGCCTTGGCGGGTACGGTTTCAGAGAATTTGACTGCTCTGGAGAATCTCACGGTAGTTTCATTGAGAAGCAACTACTTTTCGGGCACTGTTCCCGGTGGATTCAATCTGGTTCAAGTTTTAGATCTGTCATCCAATCTTTTCAATGGGTCATTGCCCATAGATTTTGGTGGGGAGAGTTTGAGCTACTTTAATCTCTCTTATAATAAGATCTCCGGAACAATACCGTCACAATTCGCCGAGAAAATCCCGGGGAACGCGACAATTGATCTCTCGTCGAACGACCTGACAGGCCAAATTCCAGAAACTGCAGCCTTGATTTATCAGAAACCGGCGTCGTTTGAAGGAAATCTGGATCTGTGTGGAAACCCACTGAAGAAACTCTGCACAGTACCTTCTACGCAAGCTACTCCACCCAATGTAACCACAACCACGTCTCCTCCCGCGATTGCAGCCATCCCCAGAACAACCGACTCAAGCCCAGTAACAAGCTCGCCTCAGACCCAGCAAGAGAGCGGGATGAATCCCGGCACAGTCGCAGGAATCGCTGTCGGAGACTTAGCAGGCATCGCTATTCTTGCCATGATCTTCATCTACGTTTACCAACTGAAGAAGCGAAAGAAACTCAACGACAACGAAAAGACGGACTCATTGAACAAACCCATTCCAGAGAAGAAAGAAACAACCCAAGCGTGGTCGTGCTTAACAAAACCAAAGAACGGCGAAGAAGAAGAGACCGAGACTGAGACGGAGACTGGCTCTGAGGACCACCGCGATGACGGTAACAAAAAGGAGATGATGAAAAATGGGGAGGGCTGCGTGGTGACTGTGGACGGAGAGACGCAGCTGGAGCTCGAGACTCTGCTGAAGGCGTCTGCCTACATATTGGGAACCACTGGGGCGAGCATTGTGTACAAAGCTGTGCTGGAGGATGGAACCGCGTTGGCAGTGAGGAGGATCGGAGAGAGCCGAGTGGAGAAGTTCAAAGATTTCGAGAACCAGGTGAGGCTCATAGCCAAGCTCCGCCACCCAAATCTGGTTCGTGCTCGAGGGTTTTACTGGGGTTCAGATGAGAAGCTCATTATCTACGACTATGTCTCCAATGGCAGCCTCGCCAGCACCGGTCACAGTAAGCTCTTCTCCACCCCTCTCTCTCTCTCTCTCCCCATGCGCACTTTAGCAAAACTCTTCATTTCTTGCTAAATTACGCTGACAAACCATCGTCCCCATTGGGGTCAGTCTTAGGCTGGTGCCGTCACTACCGTGGACCAGGTGGACCCGGTACTTTGGTCGATAACCAATCTTCCGTAATCTCCACCGTTGGATTATGTGGGTCCTCTCCTCTGAAGTGGGACTAGTGAGTGACTATTGATTTACCTGAGATCTGCACCGTCGGCAGTTTGTGAGTTTGTCGGTAACGATTACGTAGAAATCCGACGGTGTGGAAAAGGAGTCTTTGTGCAGGGAACCTAAGCCCATAATACGGTGGATGTCAGCCTTCTGGTACACGGTACACCGGGTCATGCGGGATAGAGAATAAGTCTCGAACGCGCGTACAAAACGGCATACATCAATCCATGTCTCATTGCCTTTAGGAAATCCACTGATCATTCACTTTTGGCTCCATTTCTTTTTCAGTCATTCAATTTTCATCCACCTCCCAAATACCTTTCCTCTATAGAACTGTTGGGGTCTTAAATTCGTATGAATGCATATTTTAATTCTTTTAAACTATTATGTAACGCATTATTGGCTAATTATGTAACACATCATTAGCAATATAGATATATATAGCTAACTGCCCATATGCCCCCCCCCCCCCCCCCCCCCTTTTTTCATTTTTGTTCTTTTTTCACTAAGACATGGTTAATATTTTCAGGAAAGATGGGGTCATCGCCGATTCATATGCCGCTGGAACTCCGGTTCAGGATAGCCAAAGGAGTGGCTCGAGGGCTAGCCTACATCCACGAGAAGAAGCACGTGCATGGCAATCTCAAACCCTCCAACATCCTCTTAACCCCTGAAATGGAACCAATCATCGCCGACTTCGGCCTCGACCGCTTTCTCTCCGGCGACTACACCCACAAAGATGACGCTTCAGGCGGCCATTTCAGCAGACAGCGGTCCACCACTTTTCACGACCACCCACAGGACTACCTCACGGCCGGCACGTCCGCCGGCATCCTCTCCCCGTACCATCCCCCGGAGTGGCTCGGGACCCTCAAGCCTAACCCCAAGTGGGACGTCTACTCGTTTGGAATCGTTCTGCTCGAGCTTCTAACGGGACGAGTGTTTCTGGACCGGGAGTTGGGTCAGTTGAAAGCCGGCGGTTCGGGGATGGAAGGGAGGGACCGGGTTTTGAGGATGGCTGACGTGGGTATAAGAGGTGACGTGGAAGGAAGGGAGGATGCCACGCTGGCATGCTTTAAATTAGGGTTTAACTGTGCTTCGTCGGTCCCGCAAAAAAGACCCACCATGAAAGAAGCGCTTCAGATCCTGGAAAAGATTTCACCCACCTCACACTAATGATGTAAATGGGCCCACACAACGGCCCAATGTTTGGATTAAAGTTGAATCTTCCATCTTTGTTGACTTGAAAACGTTAGATGTTTGCATGATTCTGTACTCTTATTTTACAAGAGAGATGAGAGCCGTTGATTGGTGAATGATATGTGGCTCTGATTTTTGCCTATGACCGTGGAGGTGACTTTAATATTTTTATTATTGTTATTATTATTATTATTATTCCATGTAACATATGTTGTAGTTTGTGTAATAACATTCTGTTTCTTAATCGATTGGTTTAGGTTGTTTTTCGGAGCAAGATTTTAATATATATTTTATTTCTTAAATTATGAAATTATCCTATCATCCTTGTCATCTTCTGCTCAATCACCGATTCACCATCACGTGAATTTGTTTATTATTTATTTTCTAAATTCAATAGAAAAATAAAAGAATTTAGTTTTGTCTTTCTTAAATTTTATAAAAGAAGAAATGAGATGATATGGTTAGTGGAAGTACAATTATATGAAGCATCACGTGCGATGACAGAGAAAATAAAAACACAAGGTGTCCCATCAAGTAAAAGTGGCTCTAGTTTGTGGCACTTGTGCCCATAGTGCTTTTACCGTAAATGCTTTTATAAATAAGTAAATAAATAAATAATTTTTTATAATATACTGCGTTATAAAAAAAATTAATGTGATCGGATAAATTTCTTGGTAATATATAATTATAAATTTCTCTTAACCCTTTAAATGTGTTTTAAAACATGATGATCCATTTGAGTTTAAAACGGATAATATCTACATGGTTGGAAGTGAGCCATTACAAATGATATCAAATTTGATCTCTGACTTAAGTGTGGAGATTTGTTTGACCTCATAGGGTTATTCGTTTATTTGACCCCACAATCTTGTGGGACACAATAAAGACGTTGTGTCTACATGGGAGATGTTTGTGATATCCCACATCGGATAGGGGGAAAGCTTCTGACGCTATATAAGTATAAACTTTTCTTAACCTTGTAAACGTGTTTTAAAGTCATGAAGACCCCTTTGGGTTCAAAATGAACAATATCTACATGATTGAGAACAGATCATTACAATTGATGTTATTATATAAGAGAATAAAATTAAATGAGTCTTGAAGATCAATTACTTATTTAACTTAAATAACAACTACCAAACTCAAGCATTAATATTTAAATATGTTGTTGCACAATAATGCTTCTTTTAAGTCGAGAGATGGATCATTCAAAAGGTGGTGGTCGAATATTATAAAAGGCTTCATACATTTTTATTAGACATTAATTAATATCTAGATGAAATGAGTGAAATGTGATATGAACAGGAGAAAAGGTTTTTAACTCCATGTTTGTATGGATTCTTTATTTTAATCTTATTAATGTATTTTAAGGTTATAAGGGTTCTTTAAGTTCATTGTGAATAATATTTACATAATTGGAAGCAGGTCGCTACATGAAATAGTCAAAACCCAATTGAAATTTTGGTGTAAGAGCCAAGGGTTATGGTTCAAGTCAAGGGAGCGTAATGTTGAAGTGCAATGTGCTACTATTTTGGGATGGGTATTAGTTTATTCCAAACTTTGACCCTAACCTAATCAATTCTTGCACACACTAGTTTGAATTATAACTTAGGAAGGTGGGTTGAGCCACCAAAGTTGCAACCCAACTCAATCTTTATTTTTCCATTTCGATTGTTGAATTGCTTGTGAATTTTGTTCAAAGACTACTTTGATAAAACAATGCCCTTAAATTGTAAGAAATGTAAGTTAAAAATCAAAGTTTTAACTAGAAATCAAAATGGTATGATTAATATAAATGAACCAAAGAGTCAACCACATGATCCTAGGGCATCCTAGTGCTTGAAAATTGCATTGAAATGAATATTGAGCATAAGAAATGGTAGGAAATGAACCAAAAGGTTCAAAATTGTTAAAGGATCAAGAACTAAAATCATCTTATCTAAAAATCAATTAACTAAGATGAAATTAATTATTTTTATATTGTTCAATATCATACTCATTCACGTCATTTCTAAATTTAACTATTCGAATGTTCATTCATACTTACCTTAGAGATTAAATATTCGAAGAAACACAAGCCCATTCGAATACCGGTTTGTGCGATGCAGTCCAAAATTATTGTATACTTGCGTATGATGCATGATTTTAATAATGTTCTCCGATTTTTCAATTGTAGTTTTTAATATATACCATATAAAAAAACAACTAAAAATGCTCCTAAAAACCATTGTCGAAACAAATTCTAAAAATATAGTTACCTATCAAAAGTTTATCAAATTTAAAATATTTTTTTATAAATGATTTTAAAGAACAATTACCAAAAAGGAAATATCTATTGTTTTCCTACTAATATTTTTATTTCCTATTTTAAAATAGACTTGGTCAATCTGCATCTCTAAGATCTTCTAATCAAATGCTATCTTGGTCAATTTGCATATCCAATTGCTAGACAGGCTCAACCAAGAGATAGCATGCCAATAAATTCTACTAGATTGATTCAAGAAGGGACAATGGAAAGTTTAGGATGAGGGTTTGGCTAGGCTTAATAGTTTGTTTAGGTTTTAATCATTTATATAAATAATTCTATTTAGAATTTAAATTAATTTTTAGAATTTACATTTTATAAAAGGATAGGATATTTATGTATAATATGAAAATTTTAAACTATTATATGTATTTTTAATTATTTATTAGAATGGTCTATAAAATATACTTATACTATGTTTGGTTAAGAAGAAAAAATATGAGAAACAATATGAGGGAAAGAAAATAGAAAAAGAAAAATGAAAAAAAAAGAAAAAGTAAAAGAAAGTAACAAAAAAAAATTAAAATCAATAAGTTATTTTATACGCTACTTTAAACTTATTCACTTATTTTTCCACTTCTATATAAATATTAAATAATTTAAAAATATATAAATTTCTAACTATTTTTAATTATATTTGATTTTCTTATATATTTTTCGTATTAAAACTAAATATAATAAAATCATTTTCTTTATCATTTTTTTTCTTTCCTTAGTACTTTTTGTGAATCAAATATAGCCTTAAAAACTCAATTTTTTTTTTTATAAAAAATAATCTACTTTCGAAACAAATTTTCAAAAACTTATTTCTAGTAAAGAACTTGTTCAATATTTTTTAAGATAAAAAACTATTTTTTATTTGCTCCCTTTGTGTTTTTTTTTTTTTTTTTTGTCAAGATTGATATGTCTCATTTCATTCATTCATTTTCTTACCTTTAGTTTAACAAGCATAGATTCCACACAAGTTGTCACCAACTCTCAGCTAATTTGCCGCAAGGTGTGAACCTATGTGATTGCTTAGTATGTCCAATTTTTATCCCATGCTTTCATTACTATATTGATTTTCTTTGATGATCAAGATAAATGAACTAAAACTATCATGCCTTATTATAAAAAGTTAATATGGCATAATAAGATAGTCTCAAAGTAATTAAGTTTACTCTTAAGAGATAACTATGATATAAATATACTAAATATACGAGTTAAATGCACTAAAAATATAACATAAGGCTTACGAGGGCAAATTGACCCCCCTGAAATTAGGGAAAAAAATCCTTCTTTCACAAGGGTTTGAATCTTTACCCTTTGGATTAGGAGGAAACTTTGGTTACCACTCAACCATCCAATTAGTATTCTTGCCACCCCCCGGCCCTTATCATTATGAAAATATAGGTTTCTTGCGAAAATTATGCATAATATGAATGATTTGATGTACAAGACAAATGTATTAAAACTATTAGGTTTCTTGCATTGTTTTTTAGTACAAGTTAGCACTTCTATGTAGGCTCATGTATACAACCTTCAATGAACTATAACCTTGTAGGGCAGATTTTTTTGTCATTATAAAAGTCTAGGTTTCTTGCAAAAATTAAGCACAATATGAATGATTGGATGTACTAGACAAATGTATTAAAACTATTATGCCTTGCCAGATGAGCCAATATATTTTGATGAAAACCTCAAAGACAATGAAATGTATTAACTAATTAAATTTTGATGATTACAAAATAAGGTTAAAGTTACTAACGATTCAAATTAAGGTAAGTATTTTTAGTTTACTTGTGAAAATTCAAACAAAGTTCAAATAACCATGAAAGAAAATCAATACCATGAAGACTTGAAATCTTGGAAGACTTAAAGTGATCTAGGACCTTATATAAGATTGGTATTTGTTGGTGCACTTGAGTCTAAATCATTTTGATGCATTTAAAGCTTTAAATTGATCCATCCTTGAACATAAAAATATCATTTTCATAAAAAAAAAAAAATTGGAGATTAAAACCTTGAACCAAATTCTTTTTAAACTTGTCCCAAAAGGTTTTAAGAAGTTAATCACAAATTGCTAAAGGTTTCATGTCTTAAACTATACTATTTGAATACTTTATTATGGGCCCAATTGAGAGGGTGAAGAATCAATTAAGTTGATTGGGTTTAATGAGTCAAATAACACTTTGCAACCTCCTTACTTCAAATGGCTTAGGTGTAGCAAAGCCTTGACTAGTTGAATTGGTTGTTCAACCAGTTAGGGTTGAACCCCACTGGTCATCTATCGATGCATTAAATGCACAACAACTAGTGATTCAGTTAAAATGATTACTTGGCTGGTCAAGGCTTGTTTATGGCCTTTGGCATCCTCGAATGGAAAAAATATTTATTAAAGGGTTTTAGAGCATTTATTAATATAAAAAAATAATTGTATTCAATTGAAAAACCTTTTTTTTTTCTTTGTTCAAAGCTCTTCCATAAGTGTATCCAATTCTCAACTTACAAACCATTTTGTGCACCTTCAAATCCATCATAGTTTCTTCTTGTGTAAAGATTCTAATTTGCTACTAGGTTTGAAGTTCATTAATTCATTCTTACCTAATTATTAGGAGAGAAGTTATTTAAGTAGGTTTAGAGTGGCGTTTGTGAGTGATTCTAAAAAATGTTTTTAGTATTTCTAACACTTTGATAAAATTTTTCAAGTATTAGAAATATTAAAAGCGTTTCTTAGAATTACTACCAAACAGGTTCTTATTATTTCAGGAGATTGTAAAAGTTTATTGGAACATTGAAATCCAAATGTAGAAATTGAAGGCTTATGGTTCAAGTTTTCAAGAGAGTAGAATTCTTACTCAATTAAGAGTTTGATACTCAACTCAAGTTCCTCATGTACCTATTGTTTCAAACTCATAAAGCTCGGATTAGGTTTAAGTTCATTAGATTAGACATGAGTTGGTAGGATTGTAAGGTTTTAAAATTTGGTTTAGTCAAGTTTAATTTAGATTAAACCCACTTGCAATATTTTTAAAAATTTCTTCTAGATATCTATAATGAAACTTAAATATATTAGTCCATAAGAAAGCATTTTAAGATTATAGCAAAAAATCAATTTTATATATCATTCTAATTACATCAAATGATATATGATCTAATTATCATTTAACATATATATATTTTTAAATTAGAAATCAAATAAATAAATAATATTAAATAGGACAATATGAATTATAAAATTATAGAAATATGATATCAAGGTTTTAAGTAATAGGCTAGTATGAATTTGACATTAAATTTATGGAACGGTTTTAGCTTTTTTAATAACTAAAAGATAAAACTTTTTAAAATATTTTAAAAAATAAAAATATTTTTTAATATCATTACCAGATAGGTTATTAAACCTCGTATACGATGTTCAATGGTATTAGGTTTAAGGTTCAAAGTGAAAGGGACTAACCCGATGAAGTTATACACTCAAGTGAAATCAAATCAAATCAAATCAATTGGATTCAATTGGTTGTTCATACTTGAAAATGGATGGATTTTTCATAGTACTTAAAATTGCGGGAGGTGAATTTTTCAAACAGGATATTGGGAACTTTCGCGGGTAGCCGTGGCTTCTGCTAGGAATTTTCCTTGTTTGTAACCATTGTGGGTACTTATGATTTGCCTGCATCACTTTTGATACATCACCTGTTGGCTAGTCACTAGCCCCACCTGGTGAGCGCCAAACACTGACCCCACCCACACCCACTCATAAAAAACCCCACACTTCACTTTCCCCCTTGACCCTCAACCCAGATCCTAGCCATGGGAATTGCAAGCTCAAACCAGAGCACAGAAAGCCGCCCTTCCAAGCAAATCTTCATTCTCTCCGGCCAGAGCAACATGGCCGGCCGCGGCGGCGTCAACGGCCACCACAAATGGGACGGGGTGGTTCCGCCGGAGTGCAGCCCCGACTCCTCCATCCTCCGCCTCAACGCCCAGCTCCACTGGGAGTCCGCCCGCGAGCCCCTCCACGCCGATATCGATACCAAGAAGGCCTGTGGCGTGGGGCCGGGGATGTCGTTCGCAAACGCCGTGAGAAAGCGTGTGGGGCTGGTGGGGCTGGTGCCGTGCGCGGTGGGCGGCACCGCCATCAAAGAGTGGGCGCGTGGACGGCCCTTGTACGAGAACATGGTGAACAGGGCTAAAGAGTCGGTGAAGAGCGGAGGGGAGATCAAGGCGCTGCTGTGGTATCAGGGAGAGAGTGATACGTCGTCGTATAACGACGCTAAGTCGTACAAGGATAACATGGAGAGCTTAATCCAAAATGTTCGTCAAGATCTGGGCTCGCCTTCTCTCCCGATCATCCAGGTTCGTCAAATCCCTTAATAAATTCCATAATCTCTACATCTGATGATACCCAATTGGTTTTTGATTCAGAATTCAGAGATTATCATCCCAAAAAGGGAAATCAACATGGATTGATTTGATGGAATTGATTCCAAATTGTGAACAGGTTGCAATAGCATCGGGTGACAGCAAGTACATGGAAAGAGTGAGAGAAGCGCAGAAGGAGATCGATATTCCCAATGTAGTGTGTGTAGACGCCAAGGGATTGCCACTGAAAGAGGATCATCTTCATCTAACCACGGAGGCCCAGGTTAGCCTTGGGCAAATGCTGGCTGACGCATACCTTGCCAACTTTGCACCCCCACAAGCTTCTTCTTGATTCTTCAAGGGAGAATTCAATCTCTCTTTCCTCTCCTGTCTTTTGACCAAGCTGTCTTCTTCATGCTCTTTTACTACCTTTCGTATCATAATCTTTTTGGGTATGTGTGTGTTATGTGTTAATTATATACCATGAGGTTTCGTTCCATTTCTGATTATAGAAGAACTACTTCAGACCTAGTTGAAATTACTTGCAAAGAAAAAGCAGAAATAGCGAGAACAAACGCCATTAAAGGCGGAGCAAACCACTGTGACAGAACGTGAAAAAACCAGTGTGGTTGAGTCTTCAAAGGCGAGAAGCCATGTGCGCAAGGCGCAGTTGTAGGTGTGTATGAAGAAACACTCTCATCTCTAACAAAATCAATGATTGCAAATCTTGAAACCACAAACAAATTTATTGATAATAAAAAGAAATCTCAGCAAAAACCCCAAGTTTAGGAAGTTGACAGAGGGGTTTGGAAGTTTTTAAGTAAAGGTTGCTGACCATGGAGCTAGTGGAAATACTTGCAGTGCAAAGAGGAGAACACAGAGAATAAAAAACACTCCCTTACTAAATGTGTTTTTTTGTTCTAAAAAAACATAAAACAATTTTCGAAAATACCAACCAAACAAGCTTAATTATTTATGGGTTTCCCTAGTACCAAAATCACCAAAAGAATGGTCCATGGAGAGCTTGTTTGGATTGACTTATCAAAAGTCAAAAGCTCGTTTATAAGCTCAATAAGAGTTTTTGTGTATATTTAGTTTAAAGAGTTTATGGTTTAAAAAAGAATTGAATATGGAAGTTAGGAAAATGTTGCTTTTGGTAAAAATTCTATTTTAGTTTATATAAGAAGTTATTTTATATTTAATAAAACTTTATCATACTAATATTACCTTCTAAAAATTGTCTTTGCCTTCCATTTCTAGCTAAAGTCAAAAATAGGAAGTTATCCCAAACAACGCTAAAATCTCTTTATTGTTGGAGATGTTTCATGAGATTTACTTCCAACTCTACTTGCATACTATTCATATTGTGTATGTGACAACCTTTAATTGTTTTTTAAGGGATTATTATTTTTAACTTTTTCGAAGCACACAGATCCTCTACCATGGTATTTGTTTTATCTTCGATGTTTGATCTTTTGTCTCGAATGAACTCCTAATGGTCTTATGAACTCTCTAAATGTATTTTCATGTAATGCTAGGGTTTGTGTGTGTGTTTAATCTTTTTATATAAAATTCTAACTTAAAAATCATATCCATGAAGCCTTTGAACGTTTTATGTAATAAAAATAGTTAAAAAATAATTTTAACTACTAAGATCTCATATTACAAGGGGTGAATCAATAGCCTAATCCATTAAGTGGAAGCTCAATCCAAGAACATTATTGAAGAAGATAGAATTCTATAGATATAAGGTTTGTTGAAAGTCAAAGGAGGGAATGACCATTTCCTCTCTCCCCTTTAATGGTTTTGATTTTACAAATCCATCGAGGGGTTTGGGGCATGTTTGGTAACCGTTTTCGAAAGCAATTTTGAAAAATAGTTTTTGAGAATAATTTTTTAAAACCATTCTTTGATTTTTGTAAAACAAAAATCTATTTGAAAACCTAAAATATTTTTAGTTTTTAATATTTTTAAATATGTTTTTAAAATAATTTTTATATATAGTATTTTATTTTTAATCATTCTACGTATTTGTATAATTATTTCTTAAAACGGTCCTTAAAAAACAAATGAAAACATTATAAAACAATTAAAAGATGTTTTCTAAAAACATCCCGTTTTCTATTATTAAGAACATAAAACAGTTTTTTGTTGTCAAATGTGTTTTCTGCATTTTCTGTTATGGAGAATAAAAAACTGTTCTAAAAAAATAGTTCTCAAACAAGCCCTTGGTTTTCTTTCACAAATTTCTTTTTCATGATTCATGCAAGCTTTTCGATAGAGAAAACTCGAGCCTTAACTAGATTAACATGTGATGGTTTCAAGAACAGGTTGTTTTGCGGAGGTTGAGTCATTCTCCCAAACTCTTTGAGGCAACTAGAATGTTTAGGTTAGCTATTTCTAGGTTAGGATTTTTCCCTGACTTGATGATTTGGTTTAGATAGGAGGCAAGTACTTTTTCTTGGGGTTTGTTTTTACCTTTTTAAGACTATTGAGATTGAGCCTCTGAAAGTAAGACATGATATAACAAAGTTAGACTTAACTATCCCCTTGTTATTTCTTTAATGTATTAACATTGATTTGAGCATTCGACTTATGTCTCTTGTATTGTACATGATTTGAGTGCATTAGAAGTTGCACAGAAGATACAAATCATAGATTCCTTGTAAGTAAATAAGTTATTCACAACCAATTCATGGATTTGGGCAATCCAATAGAAACTATAATGCACCACCTTCTAATTGGAGAAATGACTTGTTTTGGCCATCGGGATGAGTTTCCCATGGTGAGTACACTAATATACATGATGCAAATTGGATAGGACTTACGGTGAATCATGATGCAAGACTATCAATTGTCATGATTCACCAAACTACTATTTTACATGGACTCTCAATCTTGAGAGGATATTAAATCTATGTCAAAATCAATAGGAGACTTTGACATATGGTTGAGATCTTGAAGTGATCGTATATCCCTATGAATTGGATCACTATTGATGGAAGCTGGTAGTAACATGTATTCTCCATAAAGGCATCATAAATATCTCATAGATTGAGACAATATGTCACCTTGGGTGATCCAAAGGACATTTAATCATGAAATATGTGGTTGTAGTAATTCATTTAGTGGAATTTGACATATATTTATTGAAGTTAGAGTATATCAGTTGATCACATAATAAATGAAATTTGTAATTCAATGATTTAAGAGATAATCTTGATATGTGATAACTCGACCTTGTTAAATTACAAATACTAATTCATAGGGAGTCTGTATGCAATTGATAGTAGGTCACATACCTGAACTTTGTCTTCTTGTTATTTATATAGAGTATTGGAGTGCAATTAATTCTTTTTAGTGGAATATCAAATCAATTTTAGAATTAAATTATGAAGAAGCCAATACTTTTATGAGTTCTCATGGTCCCAACTTTGACCTTATATACCATGATGACATAATTTATAAGGGTTGGATTGACTCTAGGTTCACTCTTATGCATAAAGGTGATTTGGTAATTATGTAAGATTGTACAGGGAATAGTGAATTAGGTCTTTGAATTAGGCTAATTGATTATTTCGATGACCTTATGTGGTTAATTAATCACTTATGACCCATTTTGGGATAGATTAAGTGACCCTTAAGCTTTGGTTAACTCAAGTTGCTCGATCCCAATAAGGAAACCCTATAAATACCCCTTTATGGGGTTAGGGTTTCCTCATGACTTTAGTTAGTCATCTTCTACTTCCAAAGAAAGAGAGAGAGTGCTAAGGTTTCCACCCTTTTAAAACCCACACTTTGGAATGCTAAGAGTGCCAAGATCACGATTCGATTCATCAGATAGAAAATTTTAGGTGTACAAGACCTCTAAACTATTCAAACATGTTCTTCACCACAAAAAAAAATTGATCTAGGAATATTTAGATCCAAGTAAAAATACTATATCTCTAGACCTATAGTTAATAATTGTTTTTATTGTCATTTTATTCCGCTGCAATAAATTTAGAGATGTCTAAGGATAGATACATGCATCTTACAAGATCCAGGACATGAGAACAAAGTAATTCGAGGTTCTCAATAAGGACCTCCCCTACAATCTCTTTAGTAAGAAGCGTTAAGAGTTAGGGTTGTCATTCTACTAATGGGAGTGATTACTCTAGGAATGATGACATAGTAAGCATTTTTTTATAGCACTAGCAGTTGTTCTCTTTCTAATGCTCAAAATCATGTCATGCAATTCTTATTTTGCCACTTGTTGATGATTTAGTTGATCTTCCCAATGAGAATGACACATTTTATTTTAATTAGTTATGTTTCTTCTTCACTTGGGTTTCCCTTAGTTTTGGAAGAGGTTGAGTTTGGTAAGGTGTTCTTTCTTCCTTATGTAGTCCTTAATTAATTCCCATCTCATAAGCTTTTTTATTTCTTTACATTGACTAAGATAAGAAAGAGGATGAAGCTTTCTAATTCAATAAAAGGTTTTTGAGTTGAACTACTATTTTGTCATTCGTAGGTTTACAATTTGTAGAAGAATGTGAAGTTGATTTAGTAGCAGGGACTTCTATTGAAGGAGAACTATTCCTTCACGATATCTATTTTGAGGCCAACTTGAGTTTGCCTTTGTTGGCCCCTCTCTTCAAGTCTTGTTCCCAACCAACTTGCCATAAATATCATTTATATGATCATGGTGTTGTTCATTTTGGATTACCTAAAGAAGCTTAGGATCACGATGAGGGATATACTATACATTTATACTATACATTTATAATGTTAAGAGGTCTTTCAAGTAGGTACCATTAGAAAGTTTATAAGTGAGGATATTATTAAGACTTTTTTTATTTTTTTTTATAACTGTGGATGTCCGAGTTAGCTTACGCGCATCTCGACTAATCCCATAGGTCCCTAAAATTAATGATCAGGTAAACCTCTAGTGGCCCTGAGGGGACTCAAACTGGTGACCATTGGGGAGCAAACCCAAGGCCGGACCAACTGAGCTACTCCTCAGGGTTATTAAGACCTTTTTTTTGTCTTTTAGCATTCCAGGATATTGATACCTCAAATATTGATTAGGATAAAAATAAAAAATAAAAATTCTCAAGTGGTTTAGGATCGATGTTGTTTCTTTATGACCTGGGGCTTTTATTGAAACCTTCTAAATTGTACACAACTTTTATCGTTATAAGATTGATTTCACCTGATACCCCTTTTTGTCTTTTAACGTTTGGTTTAAATTATTTTCAATTTTTAGAATGGGAAATGAGGAAATCTTTTATTTGATTTTACACTTATAAAATCAGAATTATGAAAACGTAAAAAAATAAAAAGCACAAAATCGATGGGATTAGATTCAATTATGCGTCTTTTTCTAAACAATTTTTTTGTTCCATATCCCTAAAGATGGTAACACATGTACATATTTTCCATAAAGAACAACGAATAAATAAAATGTACACGTGTACATTTTTCTAAACATTTTTTTTTGTCCCATATCCCTAAAGATGTACACATGTACATAACACATGCACAATTATGTGAGCATCTAGAGATTGAAGTGGTACATATTTGGAATAGAACACGAATAAATAAGAGATGGAGTAGGTATTTAGTACATGAAATGTTGGTCAGCGCCAGCACATCCTTAATCATATAATCTTTTCATAGAATTAAAGATCTTTATATCATATAATCTATGTAACAACTTTTTATTTTCTTTATGATTATCCCATGAAAAGGTATCCGAGGGAGAAAGATATATGGATATCTAGATTTCGAAGTTTTTAATGTACACAGTAGAGGGCCAATACGAGATCCGGATCCATCACCAACCCTGTCTTGTTGAGAAAGCAAAATGGGGATTTTCATGCCCTCCTCACCAACCCTCGTGGGGCCTGCGTAATAGATGGTTCTAGATTTTCTTTCTTTTGTCTCCGTTACCTTGACATTTTTGACTCGCTACTTATAATTCTACTCATCACCAACCCCAGCTTTTCTATTTTTGCTTTGTTTGCAAAATTCCTTTGTTTGGTAACTATTTTGAAAAATATTTTTTTTATTTAAAAATAGTTTTTCATTCTCTAAAAAAAAATAAAAAAAATATATTTGACAATAAAGGCTATTTTCTCTTTTATGTTCTTAAGAACTTAAATAAGATGTTTTTAGATATTTTTTAATTATTTTTTTGGTTATTTTCATCTATTTTTTTAGAGTTATTTAATAATAATAATTATATAAAATTAAAAATATTTTAAGTTTCAAACATACTTTTATTTTATAAAATATTATAAAACAGTTACCAGACCCTAAACTATTAAAAATATTAATCTATTTCATTATAATAAATAAATTATAAAAAAAAAAAAATTGGGTATAGCAAAAATGGTTATTTTTTCATAGTATTATTTTTGTATGTAAAATCTAAAATAAAATATAGCAAGAATGAATTACATAAATTTATTTTTTGTCTCATTATTTTTCCTTTTCATATACTCCTTAACTCCTAAATATTAGTTTATATACATACATATTGTAATTGAGCATTTAGTCAAACAGGCCCTAAGGTTTTAATTAATTTTTATTATATTTGATATTTTTCATAATATAATTA